>NW_027203033.1:10000-115652 GCF_024711535.1 Dipodomys merriami
TCCGGGCCTGAGCACTGTCCCAGAGTTTCTTTATGCTCAGGGTCACTGCCCTACCACTCGAGGCTCTTCTGGGCTTGTTCTGTCTAGGTGGTACTGAGGAATTGAACCCAGGGCTTCAAGCACGCTAAGACACATGCCCAGCCCAGCCCAGCCCACCTCACCTCTGGGATTTTTTTTTTTTTTTTCCCCCCTGTCACCATAATGAGTCCGCGCACCGGGTTCTGCCCGCCCGGAACCAGAGGTACAGTACTGTCCTCTGGGAGCTCGTGCTCTTGCATGACACGGTAGTAATTCAGCCCCGAGGAAATCTTCACTGGGGCATTTTTCCCCCAAGTCCACCTCCGCTCCTGGCGTTTTGGGTGACCCATCGAGATGAAGAGTCTCAAATGGACTTTCCTGCCCGGGCTGGCTTTGACCCACTATCCTCAGGTCTCAGCCTCCTCGCTCAGCACCTCAGGCGGATGATGGGCAGTGAGCCACCGGCTGCCACCGGCTGCCACCGGCTGCCACCGGTACCACCGGGCCGGTGAGCCTTTGCCTGGGGTTTTTCTTTACTGACCAGCCGAGAGGTTTTGTGCCCTACCTGTCTTATGGATAAGTTGGCTCTGTTTTCGCTCTTATTTTTGTCCTCATGGATATCCTTCTTTCCCAAGGAAAAGGGGCCTCGGCTCGGCTCGGCTCGGCTCGGCTCGGCTCGGCTCGGCTCGGCTCGGCTCGGCTCGGGGAGATAGTAAATTCCCGAGGCCAGACGATGCATAGGAGGAACTTTCTGCCACGGTGTGGTGTGGTGTGGTGTGGTGTGGTGTGGTGTGGTGTGGTGTGCTGTGGTGTGCTGTGGTGTGGTGTGGTGTGGTGTGGTGTGGTGTGGTGTGGTGTGGTGTGGCAGCTCAGATATCACAAGAAGGACTGCCATCTTGTGTGCAGGATACCCGGGGAGGGGAACTGCGGGGTGGGGGTGAGCAGAGGCATTTTCTCCTTCCGGAAACCAGATGATGATTGAATAAAATTAGCCATCCATCCTTGAGACATTCTCGAGGAGGTGGGCTGGGAATGTGTCTGGGTGGTAGTCAGCTTCCCTAAAAACTCGGGCCTAAATGGCGGTGGCGGCGGCGGCATCCATCTTGTTCACAGACCGAGTGTCCACGTGCAAAATGAGAGTCTCTTTTGGGACGCTGGTTCCTGCTCCCTCCTTCCTTTGGGGACACCAAGGAAGAAGTTGCCGCTGGCGGGTGGGTTCCAGGCTGGCAAGCAGAGTAAGCAGAGCCCCGCTGGGACTGAAATACGGTTCTTCCTGGAGTCCACAACGAAAAGCAAGACACAGAGAGGGGGAGGGGGGGACACAGAGACAGAGAGGAGACAGAGAGGCAGAGAGAAAGAGACAGAGACAGAGAGAGACAGAGACCCAGCGACCGACGGAAAGACACACAGGGGAAGAGATGGAGGGGGAGAGCGAGAGATCCACAAGTCCAACTAGGTCCCCTGAACGAATCATCGACGGACGGACGGACGGACGGACGGACGGACGGACGGACGGACGGACGGACGGACGGACGGACGGACGGACGGACGGACGGACGGACGGACGGACACACCCAGAGGCAGACAAGAGGGAGATGGAGAGATGGAGGGGGAGCGAGAGATCCACAAATCTAACGACACCACCTGAATCCAACGACACCACCTGAATAATCAGACTGTCTGAATAATCAGTCTGTCTGAATAATCAGACAGACAGACAGACAGACAGACACACACACACACACACACACACACAGACAGACAGACAGACACACACACACACACACACACACACACACACACACACACACACACCACCGACACACAGGCAGACAGAGGGAGAGATGGAGGGGGAAGGGGCTGAGAGATCCACAATTATAACTAGATCACCTGAATCAACAAACAGGCACACATGCCCCCCCCCACACACACACAGACAAAGACAGAGACCAACACACAGGCAGAGAGAGGGAGACATGGAGGGGCAGCCCTAGAGACCCATTAGTGTGACTGACTAGATCACCTGAATAAATTTATTCCTTCCCGGCCCTGCCCTCATGTATTAAGGTAGACTCTTGGTATGGAGTTCTTCTTGTCACCAAACACAGGTGAGGGTTAGTGACTTTTTACCCTTCCATGTAGGGACTCTTCCCTTAGGACCCTTGATTTCGATCATTGAATAAGAATTTCTGGAGGAGTCACTCTGGTGGAGTTTTATGGAGTAAGCAACCAGGCAACCCAGACAACCAGACCAAAAAAAAAAAAAAAAAAAAGGCAGGCACAGACAGACAGACAGACAGACAGACAGACAGACAGACAGACAGACAGACAGACAGATATGTATTCTAATGTTTTTTTTCTTTCATGCATGCATGTGTTTCTAACGCATTTATAAGATTATCTCTTTGTTGCTTTCTATGTCCCTCCCCCACAGTATAACCCCTGCTTTCATTATATTTGATGTCAGTATAACTTGTGGAGGAGATGGGGAAAAACCAGTTGTTTAAGGTTACAGGTGGACCCGGACCCGTTGCAACAATGAGAAGGACAAGTTGCCATGTCCAAAACGAGCTTTACAACGTCGGTGGGGGTGGGGGGGGGAGAAGGGGAGAAGGATTAGGATTGGGGAGGCTGGGAAGGGATGTGAAGGGTAAGCAAAGGAGGAGGCTGCAATGCAACGCATTATCCTGTCCACGTAATTGTAACCCCTCTGTACAGTATGTTCACAAATAAAATTAAATTAAAAAAAAAAAAAAAGAACTAAAAAAAAAAAAAAAAAAAAAAGAGTCTCACGGTCTTCGGTGCCCAGGCTGGCTTTGAACCGAGATCCTCAGATCTCAGCTTCCGGAGTAGCTAGGATTACAGGCGCGAGCCACCAGCGCCCAGCTATTTTCGTGTGTGTGTGTGTGTGTGTGTGTGTGTGTGTGTGTGTGTGTGTGTGTGTGTGTGTGTGTGTGTGTGTGTGTGTGTGTGTGTGTGTGTGTGTCGGGTGTGAGGCTTGAACTCTGGGGCTGGGTGCTGTCTCTCTCTGTGCTCTTCACCTTCCCAGCCCTCCCCCACTTGTTTTGCCAGTCTAGGGGCTGGCAAAAGAAGAAGAAGAGAGAGAGATTGAGTAAAATTAGCCATCCATCCTTCAGCCATCCTCCTTGAGACATTCTCAATGTCTCAGTGTGTCTCAATGTGTCTGGGTGGTAGAGAGCTTCCCTACAAACTCGGGCCTAAATGGCAGCAGCGGCAGCGGCGGCATCCATCTTGTTTACAGACCGAGTGGGTTCAAAATGAGAAGCCTCTACACTGAGTCTTTCCATGTTCTTGAGCTCACGTGGGCTTTCATGTTCTGTGTGGGTTGACACGGCAGGCGGGCGGGCGGCCCAGCGAGCAGAGCAGGGTGTGCCATTCATTGGAGATAAGAGTCTCTTTTGGGACACCGGTTCCTGCTCCCTCCTTCTTTCGGGGACACCAAGGAAGAAGTTGCCGCTGGCGGGTGGGTTCCAGGCTGGCAAGCAGAGTAAGCAGAGCCCCCGCTGGGACTGAAATAAAGTTCTTCCTAGAGTCCACAACGAAAAGCAAGGGGGGGGGGGGCGCGGAGGGGAGAGGACAGAGAGACAGAGAGGAGAGACAGACAGAGGCAGAGACAAAGAGAGACAGACACACAGACAGACACAGAGACCCAGAGACCGACAGAAAGACACACAGGGAAAGAGATGGAGGGGGAACGAGAGAGATCCACAAGTCCAACTAGATTCCCCTGAATCAACAAACAGAGGGCCGGACGGACGGACGGACACACACAGACACACACAGACACACACTCACGAGCGCGCCAGACAGACAGACAGAGGGACACATGGAGGGGGATCCCTAGAGACCCATTAGTGTGACTGACTAGATCACCTGAATAAATCATTCCTTCCCTGCCCTGACCTCATGTATTAAGGTAGACTATTGGTATGGAGGTCTTCTTGTCACCAAACATAGGTGAGGGTTAGTGACTTTTTACCCTTCCATGTAGGGACTCTTCCCTTAGGACCCTTGATTTCGATCATTGAATAAGAATTTTTGGAGGAGACACTCTGGTGGAGTTTTATGGAGTAAGCAAGCAGGCAACCAGGCAACCAGACAACCAGACCCAAAAAAAAAAAAAAAAAAAAGGCAGACAGACAGACAGACAGACAGACAGACAGACAGACAGACAGACAGAGAGACCCACGCAGCTCCTTGACTTCATGGGTGTTTTCAAGGTTAAAGCGGGGGGGGGGGGGGAGGGAATGTGGCAGCTGAGTTAGGCACAGACAGTTAGTTGCTTTATCTTTGCCTCCACCTGAATTTCTAGATGTTTGGGGGCATTTCTTTATAGGTAAGAGAAACAGGGTCATTGACCCTTCCTCCCTTCCTTCCTTCCTTCCTTCCTTCCTTCCTTCCTTCCTTCCTTCCTTCCTTCCTTCCTTTCTTTCTTTCCTTCTTTCTTTCCTTCCTTCCTTCCTTCCTTCTTTCTTTCTTTCTTTCTTTCTTTCTTTCTTTCTTTCTTTCTTTCTTTCTTTCTTTCTTTCTTTCTTTCTTTCTTCTCCCACCATCTCTCTCTCTCTCTCTCTCTCTCTCTCTCTCTCTCTCTCTCTCTCTCTCTCTCTCCTTTTTCTCTATTTTTTGGAGGGGTGGGCAATCCTGGGTCTTGAAGTCAGGGCCTGAGGACTGTCACTCAGGCACTCAGCATTTTCGGCTCAAGTCTAGCACTGTACCATTTGAGCCACAGTGCTACTTATGTCTATGTACGTGATATCTATCTATCTATCTATCTATCTATCTATCTATCTATCTATCTATCTATCTATCTATCTATCTATCTATCTATCTATCTATCTATCTATCTATCTATCTATCTATCTATCTATCTATCTATCTATCTATCTATCTATCTATCTATCTGTCTATCTGTCTATCTGTCTATCTGTCTATCTGTCTATCTGTCTGTCTACCTATCTATCTATCTATCTATCTATCTATCTATCTATCTATCTATCTATCTATCTATCTATCTATCTATCTATCTATCTATGTATCGATATAGATATACATCTCTATATATCTATATCTCTATATATCTATGTGTGTGCGTGTGCCTGAGTATGTATATATGTATACATATATATGTGTTTATATGCATATACATATATAAACACATATTCATTTATTTTTTTTTAATTGTATTTTATTTTATTTGAGAACATACTGTACAGAGGGGCTACAATTACATGGGCAGGATAATGCATACATTTCTTACCAAGCATTGCAGCCTCCTCCTTTGTTTACCCTTCACTTCCCTTCCCCGCCTCCCCCCTCCCCCCACCCAATTTTACCCCCCTCCCCCCACCCAATTATACCCCCCTCCCCCCCCACACCGAAATTGTAAAGCTGGTTTTGACATGACATTTTGTACTTCTCATTGTTGCAACAGGTCCACCTGAATCCTTAAACGACTTGTTTGTCCCCATCTCCTTCACATGTTATACTGACATCAAATATAGTGAAAGTGGGGGTTACACTGTGGGGGAGGGACATACAAAGCAACAAAGAAATAATCTTATAAATGCATTAGAAACACATGCATGAAAGAAACAAAAACATTAAAATACATATTTAAGGGTTCATTTTCCTAACATCACATTATCTGGCCTTTTCCGCTTGACTCATACCTATACTAGATATTGCAAATAAGGGAAACCATGGGACCTATGCTTCTTTGGGCCTGGCTTACTTCACTTAATATAATTTTTTCCAAACCTTTCCATTTCCTAACAAATGGGGAAATGTCATTCTTTCTGATGGAGGCATAGAATTCCATTGTGTATATATACCACATTTTCTTGATCCATTCATCTACTGAGGGGCATCTGGGTTGGTTCCATATCTTAGCTATGGTAAATAATGCTGCAATAAACATAGTTGTGCTGGTAGCTTTAGTGTGGTCTTGTTTGTAAACATTTGGGTAACATTTATTTATACATATACGTATATATGTATAAGCACACATATATTCATTTATTTATACATATATATATACATACACACACACACACACACACACACACATATATATACTCATACATAGTGTGATACATACATATAAATATACGTATATTCAGTTATTATATACGTGCTTTTTTTTTTTTTTTTTTTGTTGGCCGTGGGGCTTGAACTCTGGGCCTGGGCGCTGTCCCTCAGCTCTTCAGCTCAAGGCGAGCGCTCAACCACTTGAGCTACAGCACCACTTCCAGTTTTCTGGTGGTTTATTGGAGATCGGAGTCTCACGGTCTCGCCTGCCCGGGCTGGCTTTGAACCGCCATCCTCAGATCTCAGCCTCCTAAGTAGCTAGGATTACAGGCGTGAGTCACCAGCGCCCGGCTTATTTACATGCTTTTTGGTTGTTGTTTTCCACACCCCCCCCCCCCGCCCCCGACTTGGGGCCTTGGGAAGAGAACTGCAGGGGAGGGGGGGTGCAGAGGCATTTTCTCCTTCGGGAAACCAGATGATGATTGAATAAAATTAGCCATCCATCCTTGAGACATTCTCAAGGTGGTGGGCTGGAATGTGTCTGGGTGGTAGACAGATTCCCTAAAAACTCGGGTCTAAATGGCAGCAGCGATGGGAGTGGCATCCATCTTGTTTACAGACCGAGTCTCCATGTTCAACATGAGACTCCTCTAAACTGAGTCTTTGCATGTTCTTGAGCTCATGTGTGGCTTTCATATTCTGTGTGGGTTGTCACGGGCGGGCGGGTGGCCAGGCGGGTGATTCATTGGAGATAAGAGTCCCTTTTGGGGCACCGGTTCCTGCTCCCTCCTTCCTTCGGGGACACCAAGGAAGAAGTTGCCTCTGGCGAGTTCCAGGCTGGCAAGCTGAGTAAGCAGAGACCACTGGGCCTGAAACACAGTTCTTCCTTGAGTCCACACAGAAAAGCAAGGGGTGGGGGAGGGGAGAGGACAGAGACACAGGAGAGACAGACAGAGAGACAGAGACCCAGAGACCAGTGGAAAGACACACAGAGTAAGAGATGGAAGGGAGAGCAAGTGAGAGATCCACAAGTCCAACTAGATCTGAGACACACACACACACACACACACACACACACACACACACACACACACAGAGGGAGACATGGACGGGGAACCAGAGACCCATTACTGTGACTGACTAGATCACCTGAATAAATTATTCCTTCCCTGCCCTGCCCTCATGTATTAAGGTAGACTCTTGGTATGGAGTTCTTCTTGTCACCAAACACAGGTGAGGGTTAGTGACTTTTTACCCTTCCATGTAGGGACTCTTCCCTTAGGACCCTTGATTTCGATCATTGAATAAGAATTTCTGGAGGAGTCACTCTGGTGGAGTTTTTATGGAGTAAGTAAGCAAGCAGGCAAGCAGACAACCAGACCCCCAAAAAAGGCACAGACAGACAGACAGACAGACAGACAGACAGACAGACAGACAGACAGACAGACAGACAGACAGACAAGGACATACTCTAATACAGTGTGGGTGCTCTTGAAGGGAGAGAGACCTACACAGCTCCTTGACTTCATGGGTGTTTTCAGGGTTAGATAGGCGGGGGGGGGGGGAGATGTGGCAGCTGAGTTATGTACAGATAGCTGTTTTATCTTTGCCCCAACCTGAATTTCTAGATGTTTGGGGCATTTCTCTACAGGTAAGAAAAACAGGTCATTGACCATTCCTTCCTTCCTTCCTTCCTTCCTTCCTTCCTTCCTTCCTTCCTTCCTTCCTTCCTTCCTTCCTTCCTTCCTTTTTTTACTTTCTCTCTTTCTTCTCCCCACCCCCCCTCTCTCTCCTTTTTCTTTATTTTTTTGGGGGGGTGGGCAATACTGAGACTTGAAGTCAGGGCCTCAGCACTGTCACTCAACTTCTTCTTTTTTTTCACATATGAATAATTTTACAGTTTATTTCATTAAAATTATATTCTCAGAAAGGTAAAAAATATATATTAGCTATTTCATCAAATGAAGTAATTATACTAACACATAACATAAGTTAGTGAAAGTTTTATCTGTCATGAATAGGACAAAAAGTATCATCAAACAACATTTCTAGGAATCACACTCAACTTCTTTTGCTCACGTCTAGCACTGTATCATTTGAACCACATCACCACTTCTGGCTTTCTCTCTCTCTCTCTTTCTCTCTCTCTCTCTCTCTCTCTCTCTCTCTCTCTCTCTCTCTCTCTCTCTCTCTCTCTCCAGACACACACACACAGACACACACATGCATATACATACATATACACATATATATTTATACACATACATACATATATATCTATCTATGCTTATATATAGTGTGATACAAACATATATATATATTTATTATTTTCAGTTTTTTTGTCGTCGGGTGTGAGGCTTGGACTCTGGGTCTGGGTGCTGTCTCTCTGCTCTTCATCTGAAGGCTCACTACTGTTCTGCCACTTGAGCCACAGGGTGCCACTGCTCCCCTTTTCTGTTTATATAGTGCTGAGGAATCGAACCCAGGGCCTCATGCTTGCAAGGGGAGCGAGCACTCTACCACTAAGCCACCTTCCTAGCTCTCCCCCCTTTTTTGGCCAGTCCAGCATGGAAGGCTCCTGCATCTTGTTTGTATGGACATACTCACAGCTGAATAACTGAGTTGTTTTGCTTAATAAAAAAAAAATCCTGGTGTTGATATATGTGGAGGGGAAGGGAAAAAACAAATTGTTAAAACAGGGTTACAGGAGGACCCATTGAAACAATGAGATATACAAGTCGTTATGTCAAAAAACGAACTTTACAACTTTGGTGGGGGGACGGCGGGGGGGGGGGAGGATACGAAGGGATGGGAAGGGGAAAAAAAGCAGGAGGCTACAATGCTTATAAGAAATGTGCTCATTATCTTACCCATGTAATTGTAACCCCTCTGTACAGTATTTTCACAATAAAAATATGTTTAAAAATATATATATTTAAAAAAAAACTTGGTACAGTAGTCTAGAAACATGGTTGCTATTACAGCCTTCATTGGCTTCACTTGACCACTGTTTTCTCATTTAAAAGCTTTTGGCGACAAGCATGATTATTTTTCGTGGGGTGGGGGTGACTGTTTTGAGGCTTTCCCAAATTTTTATGTCCAACAGGTTACCAGATCTAAGGAAAACCCAGAAGTTCGAGAATTAAGTAACTCTCGGGCTCAAACTACAGAGAAAGAAAAGGAGAAAGAGAGACCTATGGAGGGAAGGGGTTGGGGCGTTGGGGGGAGAGGTCATAGAAAGGAAAAGAAAACAGGGAAAAATAAAAACACAAAGTAAAGGTTGTTTTTAAGTGGAGGCCTGGACTCAAACCAGGCCACTGACTGAGGCTTCCTCATTATGGGATTTCAAAAGTGGGCCTTGGCTTCTTGCAGAAGTCATCTCGATGTGTTGGTATTCTGCTGTACATATCATTTGGAAGCGACTCTATCTTTTCACTCCATGGTGAATGTATTCACATATATGTTCCTATAGAAAACCAGTTTCGTGTGCTTTCTCTCACATATGCAAAAGGTACGTTTAAAATAGGGGAGACATTAGATCTCTGGACTGACTGCCTGGCTGGCTGCTTGGCTGGCTGCTTGGCTGGCTGCCTGGCTGGCTGCCTGGCTGCCTGGCTGCCTGGCTGCCTGGCTGCCTCACTCACTCACTCACTCACTCACTCACTCACTCACTCACTCACTCACTCACTCACTCACTCACTCACTCACTCACTCACTCACTCACTCACACACTCACACACTCACACACAGTAAGACCCAAAAGACAGGATAGATACTTTTAGGGGGAGAAACACCCACCGAGGCAAGGCCCAATGGTTATGTGCCCAGAAATGAAAGTGAAACCTTGAAAACACACAGAGGAAAAAGAAACAAAGTAAACTCTCTACCTTGAGCCTGTAGTAGGGTTTAAGAGATGATTCTGTTGGTTTCCCATGCATGCATGGGGGGGGAGGGGTGGTGCTTTGACCCATGCTCTGCTTCTTTTTAAAATTTACTTCCCTCCCCGGTGTAAGTTTCCTCCTTTCTTTGAGGAAACTCTTGGCTCCTTTCTCACAGTATACTCATTGTTTGGGCAAAAGCTCAGAGGAAGGGAGCTGCTCTTTTCCCTTCCACCACCCACCCCCACCTATTAGTTTTCTTTCCTAATAACTGTTCGTTTATGAGGGACTGAAAAGTGAAGAAAATAGGATGTGTGGAGCCATTCATTAGGAAGCTGTCCGGCTGTCTTGTCTCTGAATTCCTGGTGGTGCTTTCCCAGGCCTCATTTCCCCCTGGAAATTATCCTGCTTGCCTCTGTGTTCAATTCTGGGAAGGAAGATAGGCCGAGATAAGGCAACCTCTTGGCACGAAGCTGGAACACACGGCCACCTCGCCTCACGGGTACACAGCCTAATCATCCTATCCCGAGGGTCCTCCGTCAACAGTTTCTTACAACGATTTTTATTAGTTTAGTGGCCCTACTGAGGTTGAAATTCAAGGCCTCAACTCAGGCAGGCCTGCTGGGGTGGGCGTGTTTGTTTCTTCTTCTTTCTCCTCCCCCCCCCACCCTCCCCCCTCCGCCAGGGCGCTTAAGTCGTTGCCATGACGACATTTACAAGACAAAGGAACGTTGCCTGGAGTTCCTGAGTTGACTGGGGCTCCAGGCTTAAACCAGCCCACCCCACCCCCACCCCCGACCCGCCCTGCGTCCTCTGCGAAACACCCCGGCGGGGTGGGGGGTGGGGCGGCCAGCCCTCAGCTCCTGTAACTTCATTAGCGCGCGGGGTGGGGTGGGGGTGAGTGAATCAGCCTCCCCTCCCCCTCCCCGTCTTTACAAAAGTGGCCTCTTTTGCCCTTGGGCAGGAAAAGTCTGCGCGCGCGCGCTCTCTCTGGTCTTTTTCTGCTGGGACCCTCCCTGCCTACCACCAGCAGCCACTGACTTCCTGCAAGCTGGAGTTGTCAGACTACTTCCACCCGCCCGCTGCCACTAGTATGCCTCCCGCCCAAGCCCGCCAGGGACAGAATGGGAGGGGCGGGCGGGGAAGCTGGCATGCTTGCCTGTGCTCTGCCCTCTGCCCCTCCGGGAGGCATGACTGTGACCGTGGGATGTCCCCGTGGCCGACCCCTAAGCTCCCACCCTCTGGACGGAGGAGAGTGAGGGGAAAAAGGAGTTCAGGAGTCTTGTCTCCCCTCCATCTTCCCGCCTAGGTCAGGCCAGGATCTGCCTCTCTTCTCCCTGTCCCTGTTCCCCGTTCCTCTTAAGGAGTGACTGGAGAAACTGTCCGTCTGTGTTTGTGATTGTGATTAACATCGCAAAAACCTTCAAAGAATCTCAGATCGGTTAGAAGCCCGTTGGGTTTCACTTCTCAGGCGTGAGGGGTTGTTATCTCCCCCTCCCTCTCTCCTTTGATTTTTTACAAATTGTTAGGGAAATGGTGACATACAGAACGGTTACAGTATGCCAGCCCACACCGGTGGCTCGCGTCTGTAATCCTAGCTGCTCAGGAGGCTGAGAGCTGAGGATCACGGTTCAAAGCCAGGCAGGGCAGGAAAGTCACCAGACTCTTATCTCCAATGAGGCACTAGAAAATCGGAAGTGGCGTTGTGGCTCAAGCGGTAGAGCACTCGCTTTGAGCTGAAGAGTTTAGGGACAGCGCCCAGGCCCAGAGTTTAAGACCCACCACTGACAAAAAAAAAAAAAAAAAAAAAAAAGGATAGGAAAGATTACATTACATAAGTGAGGTAGGAAGAGTACATTTTTTTTTTAATTAATAAGTTTTTTTTTTTTTTTTTTTTGTCGTTGGGCTTGAACTCTGGGCTTGGGGGCTATCCTGCCCGGGCTGGCTTTGAACCGTGATCCTCAGCTCTCAGCCTTCTGAGTAGCTAGGATTACAGGCGTGAGCCACCGGCGCCCGGCTAATGAGTTGTGTTAATTGTGAAAATACTTACAGAGTGGTTACAATGACACGAGCAAGGAAATGAGTACATTTCTTATCAAGCATTGTTGCCTCCTCCTTTGTTTCCATTCCTGCCCTCCCATCTCCCCCCACCCCCTAAAAAAGAGTACTTTTTTTTTTGGACAATGTCACCCCTTCCCTGGCTCTCTCACAGGTTTTCCCTTCCTCAAGTTCTGTTTGTTCCCCACCCACAGGTTGTGTGTCAACATAGTGTCTAGTGAGTGCCACTGTTGCACTTCTTCATCCTGGGTCCCTCCATTTCTTGCCCCTCCTGGAAATAGATGAAGGAAGAAACAATGGGGGGGGGGAGAAGAGAAAACAAAATAACATCGATGATAACAAACACAAAGAAAGGGGAAGACTTCTTGTTATATGATCAGAGGTATATAGGCATTGCACTTTGGTGAGCCTCATGTCTTCAATTAAGCAACCCAAAGGCCAGAAGTGGAGTTTTTGGCTCAAATGGCAGACTGCCAGTCTCTTTTTTTTTTTTTTTTTGGCGCGGGGGCGGGGGGGTCGGGTCGTGGGGCCTGAACTCTGGGCCTGGGCGCTGTCCCTCATCTCTTCAGGTTAAGGCTAGCACTCTACCACTTGAGCCACATTGCCACTTCTGGCTTTTTTTCTGCTTATGTGGTGCTGAGTAATCGAATCCAGGGCCTCATGCATGCAAGGCAAGCGCTCTACCACTGAGCCACCTTCCCAGCCCCAGAGTGCCAGTCTTGAGCACAAGAGCCAAGGGACAGCACTCAGGCTCTGAGTTCAAGCCCCAGGACTGACTGGGGCGTGCACACACACACCCTGCACCCCTTGATCTTTGCTGCTGTTTCCTACCACACAGGCACAGGCACGCATGGCAGCATGTGATCTACGTCCCCCCCTCCCCCCACACACACTTTGCACTGCCGCCACCACCACCGCCGCCGCCACCAACTATAGCAACAGACTTCCTAGGCTTCCCCTCCACCACCACCACCCCCTCCGCCCCGGGCCCTAGTTTAGATCGATGAACCAAAGTGTCCCCACTGCACGTTCGGCTCTGGCAAATATCAGATAGGATTACAGTGATGAGGAGAGAGGAGCGACCGCCATGGATTGACTGTAGGGCCCAGAGGACAGAATGCCAGCCCAGGCCCATTCATAGGTCAAGCCAGGAAAATGTTTTTTGTTTTTGTTTTTGTTTTTGATTTCCGGTCTCTCTCCACACCCCATGTGTTTTGTCTGTCTGTCTCTCTGTGCCATAAGGGTTTGCCATTCATGACCTGTGTGGGCGGGGATGTGCTGGTGTGTGTGTGTGTGTGTGTGTGTGTGTGTGTGTGTGTGTGTGTGTGTGTGTGTGTGTGTGTGTGTAGGGGGAGGTGTTCCTTCCTCAAAAGACCTTCCTAAGTGTCTTGATCGATCTTGGGCCTGACGTTCTTTTTCCTTGTTTTGGGGTGCCACCTACTGGACACCGTGTGGAGTGACAGGGAATGATTCGGTGCTGATGGCGGGGGCTGGCGACTCTCGCGAGAGTCCGAGAGACTCTCGCGAGAGTAGCGATGAGGTATCGCCGGCTCTCTTCTGCGGCTTTATTTATTTACAACGAAACAAAACGAAACAACAGCAAACAAGGAAATGTTCTTGAAGGGAGGGCCGAGCGGAGGGGGAGGGGGGCCCGCAGGGGGTGTTTTTTTTCGTTATTTTCTGGACACGGAATTCGTTTGGATATTATGTCTTACGAGCAAACTGTACCAGTTTATTTACGGTTGTAATTTTTTTTTTTTTTTGGATCCGGTCGTGGGGCCTGAACTCTGGGCCTGGGCGCTGTCCCTCAGCTCTTCAGCTCAAGGCTAGCGCTCTACCACTTGAGCCACAGCGCCACTTCCGGCTTTTTTCTTTTTGCTTAATGTGGTGCTGAGGAATCGAACCCAGGGCCTCAGGCATGCAAGGCAAGCACTCTACCACTGAGCCACCTTCCCAGCCCCTACGTTTGTAATTTATATACAGTACCACAAATGTCTTTACGTCCGTATTATGAAAAAGGGTCCCACGGCTGCAGTGGGTGAAAGATTGAGACGGGAACATTTCTAAAGGAGTGCCAAGAAAATGGAAAACAGGCAATGCAATAGTTTAGGGAGAGTTATAAATATCAAGTGCTGCCCTAGGTGAAATTTCATGCAAATGTCCTCACCCACTCAGGTAAACTTTTTATATAGGTATCAGAATACAATTTCTTGAACTATATAGACTTTTATTCACTTGATTTCCCTTAAGTAAATTAAAATAACTGGCTGTTGACAGGGCACATCTGGATATTTCTATCGGCCCCATAGAGATAATCTGTTACATTTTAGGACATGGTAGATTATATTTGCTATTTCCCCAAATGGACTTTACAAAAGCCATCCGTGGCCCCAAAGATGTTTCTGGACCTCTCATCATGTGTGACTAAATAGGCCTCAGTGAATTAAGCTGAGAAAGCTGCAAAACAAAGCAGATGACTTCAGTTATGGAATATTAAGAGAATAAAAGTAGCTTTATACCACTGGATCTTTAGTGAGAAGGTAGAATAAAAAGAAGAGAAAAATATTGGAGGATGCAATATAAACCAATTGAAACGTATCCAACCGCGGA
This sequence comes from Dipodomys merriami, assembly GCF_024711535.1. NCBI lineage: Eukaryota > Metazoa > Chordata > Mammalia > Rodentia > Heteromyidae > Dipodomys > Dipodomys merriami. The sequence goes on from NW_027203033.1 coordinate 24,613, forward strand.
TCTGGCTTTGAAGTGGCTATTGACTAGTGTGGTCCTAGACCATCGTGTCCAGAAGGATAAATCGATGTGTTTTGAAAGATCCTAAACCAAATGTACTTGTGATCATGACCCAAAGCGTGAGGACAGGTACATTTCTGTCCTCCTAATTCCAGCTTTGATCCTCACACGTCCGGTTGTTATAATACGTTCACAGTCGTGCCACTTACGGATATTACGTCTTGTGTCTTCTCTGCAATATCTTAAATGCTCAGAGAAGTTACACCTTCTGACAAAAGGACAGTATGTGTGTCACACACACGGGGACACACACACACTCTGTTTGCCCGGGGTGCTGTGTAGCTTACCATGTCCAGTTATAGTTTAGGTCTAGCATCCACGTAGGAGAGAAAACAGGTGCCGTTGGTTGGTCGGTCTGTCTGTCTCTCCGCCGGTCTGTCTTCCCCTGGCATCACCTGTTCTAGGTTCTTCTCCGCCGCCGCCGGCACACCCCGCCCTCTGCCCCCCCCTCCCCGCTCCTAGTCCATCAGTCCATCCATCTACTTCCCTGTAACTGACATAATCTTATTCTTCTTCTTTGGGGAATGGATGAATAAACTTTTACCTTGTGGATATTGTACACACACCCTAAGGTGTGTGTGTGTGTGTGTGTGTGTGTGTGTGTGTGTGTGTGTGTGTGTGTGTGTGTGTGTTGACGGAATAGAGTGTTTACCATGCCTGACCCCCTGGCTCTGCCTCTCTACCCGTCTGCGATGCAATGTGTGTGCTGGGGCGCTTCTGCCCGCATATGTTCCCAGTGCGAACTCCAAAGAGAAGTACGCCCGCCGGGCCTGTGGGTTCTAACCATGCTTCACCCCCCCCCGGGAGATAGGATCGCCCCTCTGACCCCCCCACTCTGTTTGGGCCGGGGCCCCTCGTCTGTCTCTCCCTGTCTTTCCTCCTAGGGTTCCCTACTTGCCCTCCCCCCAGCCCCGCGCGCGCACGCGCACACACACACACACACAGAGTCACAGACACACACACCCACACCCACTGTGCACCGCCACACTCGGGTCCAGGTCCTCCACCACAGGCATGTGAGTGATGATGCCTCTACCCTCCAACACCTGTGTGTCGGGTTCAGATTCATCGCCTCATGCCCCGAATCCTGCTCCAGAGAGAGTGGCAGAGCCTATTAGAAAAGGCTAGCTGTTATGACAGGCTAGAGTTTGAACCGGTGAGAAGGTCGTTCAGTCCGGTGCCCGGGGATAAGCGTCACACGGGTGCCACCTCCCCTTCCTTCCCCACCCAGCCAGCGGCTCTCGTTTGGCTTTCCTGTCATTTAGTGATGGGTGAGTGGACTCACGCTTTCCATGGCGCTGTCACCGTGGTTTTCCAGACCTGTGTGCGTGACGTGTACCTACCCTCTCTGTGTTAGAAGAAACCTCTCTCTGGCCTTCCCCCTGCCCTTTCCCTGCCTGTGAAGGGGGGGGGCGGGTGGGGGCGGGGGGAGGGAGCGTGTTGTGGGGCGGGCGGGCGGCGGACTTTCACAAGTGAGCGGGGTGCCTCCCGAAGGCTCGTCTCTTGCTGGAGCCGACCCATCTTTGGGAGTTTTTGTTGTTGTTGTTGTTTTTTCTTTCTAGTTTCCATCTGGGGGAAAAAGAAAACAGAACGTACAAACAACCCCCCCCAAAAAAAGACGGGCGGGCAGACGGTGGGACGAGCGCTCACTTGCCCTTTTCTGGCCATGTTGGGCGGGGTGGGGGTCTTGCCACGGGCGGCGGAGGTCCTGCGGGTGGCTGGTTCATTTTCTCTTGTGGTGCAGGCCTGCCGTCTTTGACACCCCTTCCTGCTTGGGACCTATCCCGGCTTCCTGGTACTCGGGTTCGGGACGCTTCGTTTGGACGACTCCTGTCCAGGTTCCTGGTTTCACTTTGGTCGCTGGCGGCCGCGGAGGCATTGGCCGCGTCTCGATCTCGGTCTAGGTCTCTGGTGGCTCTGGTGGCATTCGTTAGGTCGCAGAGAGGACCCGGCTGCAGGTCCTGACCTAGGTTGTGCCTCTCGGTGTGTGGCAGTGTGGAGTGAGGCGATTTGTTTCCGTGTTCTGTGTCTCCGGAGCTCAGAGCCGGCCGTCTCGGGCCAATCTGGGGTACGGCGGCTCGGTGGAGTCGGTCGTTTTTAGGCGGTTGTCATGCTCCCCCTGGCGTCCGCTTTGATATGACAGTCCCCTCATTCCCAGCCAAGCGAGCAAGCAAAGGAGGAGGTCTGGCGTTGGCATGCCAGGCAGAGGTCCGGCCTCTGCTGGATGCCGGACGCGACTGTCGTCTTGGTGTCGCTGTGGCGCCGGGGCGGCTGTTCTGTCGGACTTTGCACCCACATGCGAGCGCGGGGTAGGGCCGTGCGTCACCGCTCTCTCTTCCGTGCCTGGTCTGTGGGGGCTGGCAGCTTTGTCGGGTCAACCAGTAGTTCTGTCTGGGCCCGACGCCTTGTCCTCCTCCCCTCCCTGGACTCTGGTCTTTGAGGGCGAAAAAATACAGTACGAGGGACGTCTCGGGAGTCAGGGGAAAGGGTCCCCGGGTGAGCCGATAGTTGGTGGGGCCTGTCCCGGCCCGGACTCGGACCACACACCCTCCCCGGAGTCACCTCCGAGTGAGCGCTTGGCGCGTGCCAGGCACGAGGGCCTCGGTCGCTGGCCCCGTGTGGCCTCCCTCCACGGCCTCCTCCATGGTCCCGGAGGCCGGAGGACAGACTTCTGCGGCAGGAGGAGACATGGGCACGGCAGAGGCGAGCTTCGGGGCAGGGACCTTCCTACCATCTGTGGTGTGCACGATGGTGGGGACTTGTCTGGTGGGCCCTGAGTAGGGGAAAAATCAAGGCAGGGGGAGCACCTCGGGAGTCGGGGACCGGAGCCCAGGAATCCCGGGTGTGTGCATGCTGGCGGCAGGGCACTCACCACCGACCCCACATGGTGTGGGTGTTGTGGTTGGGTGGAGTGGATGCCTCGCGTCTGCCGGGGGAAGGCTCCCCATACCGCCCGTTCTGTGAGCCCGTGCGCACCCGGGGTGTGTGCCCACGAGGTAGTGGGGCGGGCGCGTCCCCTGAACCCACTCCCGCCCTCACTCTTCGTCTGTCTTCGCCTTATGTGGTCGACCAGCTGTCCCTGAGAGTTCCGTGTCTGGCTCTGTTGGGGACGTGTTGGGGACAAGTGTCCCTGATGTGGTTTCCAAGAGGTCCCTGTCGCCAGCGAGTTGTCGCCCCTGCCTGACCACCTGGTTTTGGCGTGGTGACGTGAGGATTTTGTACCTGCAGGAGGGTGCTGGCATGCTGTGTCCCGGTGGCTGTCAGCAGGTCTTTTGGGGCTCTCTCGGATGCTGTGTGCCGGGCCTTTCCCGTCTCTTCCCGGTCCGGGTCCCCCTGTCCTTCCCTCCCCGCACTTCCGGCTCCCGCTGCCCTGAGCAGGCCCTGTCCCTGTGGTGGCTCGTGGTTTTGGTGGTGGTTGGTTGGTGGTTGGTGGCTGAGTGAGTCCCGTCGTCCTTGATCTCTCCCCCGCTCCCGGTGCCGGATTCTGGCCCTTGCCTCGGCACGCCGAGGAGGAGAGTGGTTGGTTGCCTGGGGTGCATAGGTAGGCCCGTGCAGTGTGCTTCCCTCGCCGTGGCCAGCTTGAGGAGGAAAAGGGGAGGGGGGTGAGTCCTGCCTTGCCTGTGCGTGTGCGGCATCCCCATTCTGCCGTCTGGCTCGTCCCCTCCGTGGCTCCATTTTTTTTCCTGTCGCTCCTAGCTCCAATCCCCCGATCTGCCGCTTCCCGGTAGTGACCTGGTCGGCCGCTGAGCTGCGCTACTCCCGAGCGCTGTCCGTGGCTTTTTTCCTTTTTTTTTTTTTCTTACTAGCTTCTTCGGTCCTGTGCCAGCAGAGGTGTCCTGGTTATCCTGAGTGCCAGGGACTCTTAAGTCCGTGGTATTTTTTTTTTAGTTTTTTTTTTCTTTTTGCCTCGCTCATTACTCACGAAAGGGTGTTTGTCCTGACTATGCTTTTATCCCAGGCTGTTGGCCCTCTCAGGAGCCGAGCTTCCTGGCCCCGCACCTCCTGAGTGCCGTGTGGCTGTCTTCTCCACCCTCTTGGTGTGATTGATGTGGTGATGTTGTGATCTCCTTCAGGCCCGGACCTAAGCTGCGCCAGGCGAGGGACAGACAATCATGGCGAATGGGACCACTCTTCTCTTTCTGCCCGTGGGCCCCTGCCCTCACCGTCCCACCGTGCTGGCGCCAGTGGTGTGCGGGGAGGCAGGGGTGTGGGAACCGGGTCCTGCTGCGCTCTCCCTGCCCTCGCCATGAGGTCGGGGACTTGTACACGCTGGAGTAGGGGGGCGCCCTTATCTTGCTCCTCTCTTCCCATGACTTGTTATCAGCACGGGGGGCGGCTCTCTCTGCGGAGAGGGAGGGTCATTGCTCTGTGCTTGCCTGTGCTGTGTTGTGTGAAAAGCCATGCCTCACTCTGCCCTCTTGCGGTGCTCCCGGAACGCTCCGGGTCAGTTCTCTCAGGTTCCTGAGGTTGAGTGGTGGGCTGAGATAGGAGGCTCCCACAGGGGAGCAGAGAAGAAAATGGAAAAGAGAGAGGCTTTGGGAGGGGTCTCTCTTACCTCAAATTGCAGTCATCATGGGATATTGCCTGCAGCAGGGGCCACACTGAGTAGAAAGATGGAAATTCAGGTGGTGAAGCTGAAGATCCCTCAGGAAGATGTAGCGCCGGTTAAGGAGATTGAGGCAAGGTCTGTATCTCCAGCCCTGCAGCTGCCAGTGAACTCAGGTAAACCAGAGAGCCCTGGGGCTGTCCAGGCCTTAGCCAGGCAAGGAGGAGCGGCACACTCTGTCCTGGGCCTTCCTTCTCTGTGGCAGCCAAAGCTCATGCTCAGAATATTCTGGCAACTCTCATTGTGTAGTGAGTGCTGGGCAAGCACACATTCCCCCTCCTACGCATGTGTTCCCATGGAAGGGACTGGGCCAGTCAGTGAGGGGTAAGCAGTGGGGCAAAAGTGGTAGGGCTGGAAGGCGTGGGGCCAGAAAGGTGGAAATGAAAGTAAAATTTGTGGCTGTGATACCGGTGGGTCAGGAGAATGGGTGCAGCTCTGAGGGTGTATCTGGCCTCAAGAAGTAGTCCAGTCCAAAAAGTGTGAGTAGGGTACATAGCATGGTGGTAGGCTGAGGAAACACCGGGTGACCATGGGCCAGAGGGGTGGGGTCGGGAGGTGGGATGATGGGGGGAGGTATGGGACAGGGAACCTAGCAGAGTGGATAGGGGGACCAAGAAGAATGGTTGGGCACACTTAACTGGAAACAGCACTGTCCAGTATGGCTCTCTCCATGTGCTTATGTACTATGCTCATCTGTGCTCTGTTGGGGGTAAGTCCATCGGGTTCAAGTTCCCATGCCCCACAATCTAGACTAGAGGAAAGGAACTCCATCTAAATAGTCACCTTCCAGGGGCATAATTCTCTGGCGCCTGGGAAGAGGTTTATTGTGAAGACTGGTGGGTAGAACGGGCCACATCTGGAGTAACAAATTCATATCACTCTTATCCATGAGGCATGGTTAATATATAAATGCACTCAAACAATAAGTCCTTCTTTTTTTCCCTCTTCCTTTTCTTTACCTCTTTCTTCTTCCAGTGCTGGGTCTTGAACACAGCTTCTAGGTGCTACAAAAATTCCCTGCCCAAGGGCTTATTGTACTTCACCTCAAAGACCTCTATCTTCTTGGTCCCTGTCAACCAAGGTGCAGGTACCATGACCAGATGTCCGCTTTCAAGGCAAGTAGGTCCCCACCAGCCTTCTCCCTGGAGGAACCAAAAGGAAGATTAAGGGTTTTGTGCTTTAGTGTGTACATTCACATGAACATTTCCTTCCATCAGTGGGACAGTTCTAAGTACTCATTCTCTTATTGAACTTCAGCTACACATCATTTAAAAATGGAGGCACCAGTGAAGGAAGGGGAAAAAACCCAAACAACAAAACAAAAAACATATTCCACAATCATTGGATGACTGAATGAAGTAAAGTAAAACTCAGCCTAACAATATTTTACCAAATCTGTTATGTTTGAATGGTGAGAGCTCCATAGAGGAAGATGCCAAGGCAGCCAGGCAGTGTACATTTGGATATGTTCAAGGATGCTATCATTATTTTATCATTTGCTCATTCATCCAGGAAGGGGAGGTCAATTACTATGGTACTTTGATTGTGTTCAATCCAATGACCATGTTATTAAAATGAAAAGGTGCCATAACAAAAAATAGGACTCCTCTACCCAGCACCAGTTATCTTTAGTTCACTTCCAGGCCACACACATCATAACCATATCCAAAGAATGCAAGGAAGGGAGGTAAAGAATCAGCATTCTGCTGTATTAGCTGGACCAACACATTGTTCAGGTTGAACTGTTTATCCTCTGTGGTATTACTTTCTTCTTATTTATGGATCTGAGGTGTGTGCACTTAAGAACTATGTGCATATATCTGTATATACATTCTGACTGAAGATATATGTCCATCAACTGAGGTGTTAGCTTGCAAAGGTTCATTTTAACCGGTACAGCAGCTGTATGTCAATGTAATTGCTCCCATGTCCCATGTGCGTCTCTCCAAGTTCTACACAAGATGATGTCACTGACCATTTTACCTATGTTGCTGCTGGCATTACCAATCTTCCTTCTCCCAATTCCCCCTCCCACTTCCCTCAATACCCTGCAGCAAACCACAGCCTTTATAGTTTGTTTCTTCAGTTTTTATTGCCCGAGGTTTGATTGGTCCAGTTCTAACACAGTTGGTAGCTATGGCAGGTGCAGGGGGTGGCCTTTCTTCTAACTTTCCTAAACATACCAGGAGAGTCTGTCCATGTTTCAGGAATTTTATTTGAATGACTTTCCATTTTCTGGGCTTTGCCACCTATCTGATGTTGTCTCTTCTTTTGTGCTAATGAAGATTGAACCCAGGATATTTCACTAGCTAGGCAAGTAGTCTCAGTGAACTATAACCCAGTCCCAGAGCATCTTTTTAAATTCTCCCTACATCTGAGTGTAGGATGGAAAGAAAAGTTTAGTCCAGTATACTGGAATGTTTCAGATTTTTAGGTTTTGATTAATCTAGTATAGTCATAGTCTAGAAACAAATCTATTGGTAGAACTTGATAAGACACTATACAGCTGTTGAGGGGAAGGTATTATCCTACAGCATAACCTTGGAAACTTAGTGGCGAGGCCTTCAACATCAATTCATCAGGGACATGAGTTCAACCCACGATAGTTGCTGTGGTCTGAAGCTTCCCCTCAGGTTTCTGCTATTCCATTTTGCATGCTACATTCCATACTAGCAATATCCACCATGCTCAGTCTGACTGCTTAGATTTGTTGAAAGATTGTGAGTGAATGTATATGTCATCTTAGATGACTTTATCATTGAGTCATGTGAAGAACTTCACCACAGAAGAGAACACTCTTCAGTTGCAGTTATGATTTACAACAAATTTTCATAATGACCACAAAGCATCATTTTTTCAGGCCAAACATTTTAACTTGCACCAAAATGATGTTATGGCAAAAATGATCTTCTAATAGTGTTTCTAAACCCAAACACAAAGTATTTTTTTCTTAAGGAAGAATTAACTATACCAGCCAGTTTATTTTTATCTGTGTTTGACCATGTTCAAAAAAGTTTTAGTTTTAGTTTTAGTTTTAGTTTTTATTTTTTTGGTCATGGGGCTTGAACTCTGGGCCTACGCACTGTCCCTCAGAGATTCAGCTCCTCAGTGATTCAACTCAAGGCTGGTGCTCTACCACTTGAGCCACAGTGCTACTTCTGGTTTTCAAGTGATTAATTGCAGATAAGAGTCTCATGGACTTTCCTGAATGGGCTGGTTTTGAACTGCAATCTTTATATCTCAGCCTCATGAGTAGCTAGGATTATAGGCGTGAGCCACTGGTGCTTGGCAACTATGGGCAATTTTTAACCATGATTGAAAATGTTGGGAAAAACTAGAATACTTGTAAGCAGCAGTACTTGAATGGGTATAAATATATGTAATATCCAATGTACATTGGTATAGATATATGTAATATACCAAATATTTTTGCAAAACTGAAGTCCTTGGTGATCAAAGACATAACAAAACTTATTTGGATCTCTTATTGAACATAATTTATTTTTCTATATAGAAAAATACATATATATATCACATTATAGAAGTATATAAATAATGCTTTAGTATTTATGGGCACTATTCTAATTACAGAGAGAGAGAGACAGAGAGACAGAGAGAGAGAGAGAGAGAGAGAGAGAAAGAGAGAGAGAGAGAGAGAGAGAGAGAGAGAGAGAGAGAGAGAGAGAGAGAGAGAGAGAGAGAGAGAGAGAGAGAGAGAGAGAGAGAAACACAAAAACCAGGACATTAAACTTACAGGTTGGAATTCTGTAACTCCCAATTACATATTGTACTGAAAGGGAAATTACAATGAAATAGAAAATTAGACCATTCTGCAAGGATTCCAAAAAATCGTTCTTATTCATTACTTGTTTGTTATCTTGATGTGTTTGTGACTAGTGGATCATTTGGTTTGCATTAGGATGAAAATAACACTACCTTGTTCTTAAAATCCAAGGGAAATATGTATATTTGGATAAACCTTTATTTGCTTAGTTTTCAAACACTAGGTCATGTTCCCAAATAATAATGGATTTTGCAAATATAAAAAAAGATACTGTAATGTATTTCTTTTTCTAAAATGTATTTCTTATGACTAGATAAGACGTGTTAAGTGAAATGAACCAAAAGATAGGGACACAGGTTGTTTTTTTTCCCCTTGCTATTGTTTCTAAAGTATTTACAATGTACCTTGTGATTTTTTTGTTTCTTTGTATGTTCCACCCCTATGGTATAACCCTTATTTTCACTATATTTGATGTCGGTGCCCTGAATCTTGTATATACAATTCTCTAATTTGGGGAGGGGGAGGGAAAAACAAAATGCTTAAATAGGGATTCAGGTTGACCCATTGTAACTGAGATGTATAAGACAATATGTTAAAAAACGAACTTTATAATTTAGGTGGGAGGGGAGGAGGAGTGTAGTTATAGAGGCGAGAGGGAAGGGATGGTAGGGGAAAAACAAAGGAGGAAGCAATAATGCTTGATAGGAAATATACTTACCTTGCTCATGTAACTAACACATTTGTACAGTATTTTTACAATAAAAATATATTTCTTAAAAATAGAAATATTTGAGGGGGGACCAAGATGGCGACGGGGCAGTAGGGAAACGCCACAGCTCTCTCCAACCAAAAAGAGAGTTCGAGTTCCAATGCTTAATCTCCCCAAGAGACCGACAACAACAAAAAGGCGAACACTCAGAGAAAAACCAGAGGCGGAAAATAACAAAAAAAGAAAGAGAGGAAAAGAAGAATTTCAGAACAGAGAAAAGCGAAGACCCCCCCCCCCCAACCTTTACTGGCTGCGCGGCAGTGCGCCAAGCCGGCGGCCAGCCGGCACGGCGGGGGCTGCCAGAGCCCCAGAGACACAGGGGGCCGCCTGCAGATCACCAGGTACCGGTTTTCAGAATAGCAGAACACCAGGAACAGAGAAACCTACCAGCAGGGAGTCTCCACGAGGATCCCACTCCCACCCCTCACTCTCCACCCGAGCAGAGAGGCTCCATCCCGCCAAAGCTGCTCGGCAACAGCAGCGCGACAAAGGGACCTGTCGCCAGACCACCTGCCCAATCGCCATCGCAACAACCCGGCGGGGATGCCCGGGCCCCAGAGGCACTGTGAAGAAGCTGCCTGAGCGTGGACACTTTTGACCTGACAGCTTCGACAGAGGCAGAGACAGAAAAGAATCACACAGAGCCATCACCGCCCAACCCAGCCCGCAATCACCCCAACTGAACTCGGATTGCAAAAACAACTGATGACCTACACCACACAGAAACAACCAGCTCCAGGGTGAGTACCCCACAGGGGAACTGTATCCCTCAAAGGAGACCAGAGCTGGAGGGAATCCCCAGACCCTGACCTAGACTCCCTACCCCAACACCAGGACCACAGGACCCACTAAAACTGGGAAATGTTTGAGATCTCCACCAGCCCGAAGACCAGACTCAGCTGGCCAGGCTAGAGCAAGAGTGCCCCTGGAAGGGAGCTTAAATGCCCAAGACTACCAACAGTAGAAGAAATTTGAATTGTGTCCCCCAGGCTATAAAACCTAGGTGGTATACACATCAGCACAGGCCTAACGAGTGCGCTCCAGGCTGCATAACCTAGGTGGTATACACATCAGCACAGGCCTAAGGAGCGTGCTCCAGGCTGGGGCTGGAACCAGGCCCGGGGATCCAGCGCCTGAACAACACGATCAACTCCTCCCAACTGAAGTAAAAAGCTGAGCATACGCCTCAACAGAGGGGAGAAAACCAGGAAACAACACTCCCCCGGGAAGCACGCCTGTGACAACAAAAGACCTGGAGGCCCAGGACAAGAGAAGCCCAAACCCCACCAAAACTCCACCCATATACCCTAGACTGGGAATTGGGCAACACAGGCTGCCAGCACCTGATAGTAAGCAGGAGCTCAGACTGTTAAGGCGGCTCAGCAATAGAGTGATAGTCTTGGATGTATGAGGCCCTGGATCTGATTCCTCAGCATCACAAAAGCAAAAAGGGTCAGAAGTCGTGCTGTGGCTCAAATGGTAGGGTGCCAGCCTTGAGCTGAAGAGCAGAGGGACAGCACCCAAACCTAGAGTTCAAGCCCACAACCAGCCCAAAACAAACAAACAAAAACACATCAGGAGCCCATAGCAGACTCCAGCATTTGGGAGAGTGCATCCAGAGCATCTGATCTTCACAAGAGCACCCGTAGGAGCAAACACAAGCAGTCTAGGCTGCTCAACCCTTCCAAAGGGGGGAACTGCCAGCAATCTACAGCAGAGAGCTGAGAATCCTAAGTAAGTCAGAATAGCAGCTGGAAATAGGCTCCCAACAGAACCCAGATCAGGCACAGACTCTCTCTACCAATACAGAATCAGCAACCAAGCAAAGACAGACACACCAAAACAAAATTGAAGAGCAGTCTCCTGAACCTCCATGCGAAAATCACAGAGAAAAATCACAAGGTTTACTACCACCCAGGACAGCAAGCTCACCTCAAAAGCCAGCAGCCACACAGGGGAGAGCCCCAGTGGGAGCAAAGCAGGAATGGAAGACAAAAGCTACATCCAAGGGTTGCTGGAGGAAATGACTCAAGAAATAAAGTGAGAAATTGATCAGAAATTGAACGAGCACAAGGATGAACTATCAAAAGAGACACAGGATATGAAACAAGAGTTGGAAGCAAAAATAGAAGCCGCACAAACCTCAGTAAGAAGTGAGATAAATGCCAAATTAGAGGTAATGCATACCTCATTGAGAGGTGAGATCAGTACTCTGAGAACCAACATCGAATCCATTAAGGGATCCAGTTCCTCCATGCAAACCACAATAGAAGCCACGATCAACAGAGTGAATGAAAGGGAAGGTAGAGTGTCAGATACAGAATACAGAATACACCAACTGGACCAAAAAGTGACAGATATGGAAAAATCACTCAAATTAAACCAAAGGGAAATTCAAGAGCCAGCAGATAATGCTAAAAATTTTAACCTTCGCATAACTGGAGTGGACGAAGGTGAGGAATTCCAGAGCAAGGGAATGCAACACCTATTTAACAAGATAATCAATGAAAATTTTCCCCACCTCAAAAACAACCATCTTAACTACATCACAAAAGCTTATCGAACACCCAACAAGCAAGACCCCAGGAGAAACACTTCCAGACACATTATAGTAAAAATGATAGATCTGAATAATAAGGAAACAATCCTGCATGCAGCAAAAATGAAGAAGGAGCTATACTACAACGGGAAACAAAGTAGAATCACTGCAGATCTCTCCACACAAACAATGAATGCAAGAAAAGCCTGGGTACGGAGGAGGGGGGGACCAAGATGGCGACGGGGCAGTAGGGAAACGCCAGAGCTCTCTCCAACCAAAAAGAGAGTTCGAGCTCCAACGCTTAATCTCCCCAAGAGACCGACAACAACAAAAAGACGAACACTCAGAGAAAAACCAGAGGCGGAGAATAACAAAAAAGAAACAGAGGAAAAGAAGAATTTCAGAAGAAAAGCGAAGACCCCTAGCCCAACCTTTACTGGCCGCGCTGCAGTGCGCCAAGCCGCCGGCCAGCCGGCCCGGCGGGGGCTGCGGGAGCCCCAAGAGACACAGCAGAGACACAGGGGGCCGCTTTCAGATCACCAGGTACTGGTTTACAGAACAGCGGATCGCCAGGAACAGAGAAGCCTACCAGCCGGGAGTCTCCACGAGGATCCCACCCCCACCCCTCACTCTCCACCTGAGCAGAGAGGCTCCATCCCGCCAAAGCCGCTGGGCACCAGCAGTGCGCCCGCCCGATAGCGATCGCAACGACCCGGCACTCTCCACCCGAGCAGAGAGGTTCCATCCCTCCAAAACCGCCAGCAGCGCGCAAAGGGAACTGTCTGCAGACCACCAACCCGCCCGCCCGATCACGATCGCAACGACCCGGCGGGGCCACACGGGCCCCAGAGGTACCACGAAGAAGCTGTCTGAGCGGGGACACTCTTGACCCGACAGCTTCGACAGAGGCAGAGACAGAAAAGAATCACACAGAGCCACCACCGCCCAACCCAGCCCGGATTGCAACAACAACTGACGACCTACACCACACAGAAACAACCAGCTCCAGGGTGAGTACCCCACAGGGGAAGTGTATCCCTCAAGGGAGACCAGAGCTGGAGGGAATCCCCAGACCCTGACCTAGACTCCCTACCCCAGCACCCGGACCACAGGACACACTAAAACTGGGAACTGTTTGAGAGCTCCACCAGCCCGTGGAGCACACTCAGCTGGCCAGGCTAGAGCAAGAGCACCCCTGGAAGGGAGCTTAAATGCCCAAGCCAGGAACAGCGCCTCTGGGTCAAGACTACCAACAGTAGAAGAAATTCGAATTGTGTCCCCCAGGCTGTATAACCTAGGTGGTATACACATCAGCACAGGCCTAACAAGTGCGCTCCAGGCTGCATAACCTAGGTGGTATACACATCAGCACAGGCCTAACAAGCGCGCTCCAGGCTGGGGCCGGAACCAGGCCCGGGGATCCGGCGCCTGAACAACACAACCAACTCCTCCCAATTGAAGTAAAAAGCTGAGCATATGCCTCAACAGAGGGGAGAAAACCAGGAAACAACACTCCCCCAGGAAGCACGCCTGTGACAACAAAAGACCTGGAGGCCCAGGACAAGAGAAGCCCAAACCCCACCAAAACTCCACCCATATACCCTAGACTGAGAATTGGGCAACACAGGCTGCCAGCACCTGATAGTAAGCAGGAGCTCAGACTGTTAAGGCGGCTCAGCAATAGAGTGATAGTCTTGGATGTATGAGGCCCTGGATCTGATTCCTCAGCATCACAAAAGCAAAAAGGGTCAGAAGTGGTGCTGTGGCTCAAACGGTAGGGTGCCAGCCTTGAGCTGAAAAGCTGAGGGACAGCACCCAAACCTAGAGTTCAAGCCCACAACCAGCCCAAAACAAATAAACAAAAACACATCAGGAGCTCATAGCAGACTCCAGCATTTGGGAGAGTGCATCCAGAGCATCTGTTCTTCACAAGAGCACCCGTAGGAGCAAACACAAGCAGTCTGGGCTGCTCAACCCTTCCAAAGGCGGGAACTGCCAGCAATCTACAGCAGAGAGCTGAGAATCCTAAGTCAGAATAGCAGCTGGAAATAGGCTCCCAACAGAACCCAGATCAGGCACAGACTCTCTCTACCAATACAGAATCAGCAACCAAGCAAAGACAGACACACCAAAACAAAATTGAAGAGCAGTCTCCTGAACCTCCATGCGAAAATCACAGAGAAAAATCACAAGGTTTACTACCACCCAGGACAGCAAGCCCACCTCAAAAGCCAGCAGCCACACAGGGGAGAGCCCCAGTGGGAGCAAAGCAGGAATGGAAGACAAAGGCTACTTCCAAGGGTTGCTGGAGGCAATGACTCAAGAAATAAAGCGAGAAATTGATCAGAAATTGAAAGAGCACAAGGATGAACTATCCAAAGAGATACAGGGTATCAAACAAGAGATGCATGCAAAAATAGAAGCTGCACAAACCTCAGTAAGAAGTGAGATAAATGCCAAATAAGAGGTAATGCATACCTCATTGAGAGGTGAGATCAGTACTCTGAGAACCAACATTGAATCCATAAAGGGATCCATTTCCTCCATGCAAACCACAATAGAAGCCACTGTCAACAGAGTGAATGAAATGGAAGGTAGGGTGTCAGATACAGAAGACAGAATACACCAACTGGACCAAAAAGTGACAGATATGGAAAAAACACTCAAATTAAACCAAAGGGATATTCAAGAGCAAGCAGATAATGCTAAAAAATTGAACCTTCGCATAATTGGAGTGGACGAAGGTGAGGAATTCCAGAGCAAGGGAATGCAACACCTATTTAACAAGATAATCAATGAAAATTTTCCCCACCTCAAAAACGACCATCTTAACTATATCACAAAAGCTTATCGAACACCCAACAAGCAAGACACCAGGAGAAACACTTCTAGACACATTCTAGTAAAAATGATAGATCTGAATAATAAGGAAACAATCCTGCATGCAGCAAAAATGAAGAAGGAGCTATACTACAATGGGAAAAAAATAAGAATTACTGCAGATCTCTCCACACAAACAATGAATGCAAGAAAAGCCTGGGAAAGCACCATACGAGCCCTGAGAGCCAATAACTGCCAACCCAGACTGATCTACCCGGCAAAGCTAGCATTCACATTTGATGGAGAACTGAAAACCTTTAATAGCAAAGAAAAACTAAATGAATACATAAACATTAAGCCAGCATTACAAAGAATTCTAAGAGGGGGGACACAACCTGAAGAAAGCAGCCAGGAACTGGGGCCTGCCCCAAACAGGCGTTACTCAAAGTCTAACTGAGCAAGCACAGGAGGAAAGGAAAAAAGAATAACTTAGGAAAACGGAATGGCAGGGACAACAATGCATCTCTCTATACTCTCTCTTAATATAAATGGGCTGAATTCGCCAATTCAAAGAAAACGAACTGAGGACTGGATAAGAAAACAAGACCCATCCATCTGTTGCCTTCAGGAGACCCACCTCTCAGCCAAACATACAAACAAACTCAGAGTGAAGGGGTGGAAAAGGATCTACCAATCAAACGCCCCCAGTAAGAAAGCAGGTGTAGCTATCCTGATATCTGACAAAATAAACTTTTCATTAAAATCAGTACAGAAAGACAAGGACGGACACTACATATTAATAAAGGGAACAATCCAAGAGGAGGATATAACCATCATCAACTTATATGCCCCAAATATTGGTGCACCCAGATATGTCAAACAAATGCTCTCAAACTTACAGAATAAAATAGATCCCAATACGATAATACTAGGAGACTTTAACACACCACTCTCACCAAAGGACAGGTCTACCAACCAGAGGATTGGCAAAGAAGCTACCGAATTAAGAGAGGCCATACTTCAAGCGGAATTAACTGACATCTACCGAGTATTTCACCCTAAAACAACACAGTACACATTCTTCTCAGCAGCTCACGGAACTTTCTCCAAAATAGACCATATCATAGTTCATGCAAGGAACTTAAGCAAATACAAAGGGATCGACATAATCCCCTGTATCCTATCTGACCACAGTGGAATCAAGCTAGCTCTCAATAACAAAGCATACCGCAGAAATTTCTCCAATACATGGAAATTGAACAGCACACTCCTTAACAATGCCTGGATAACAGAAGAGATCAGAGAAGAAATAAAGCATTTCCTACAATTCAATGAAAATGAAAACACCTCACAAAGAAACTTGTGGGACACAGCAAAAGCAGTCCTGAGGGGCAAATTTATTGCCCTCAGTGCCCACATCAAGAGAATGGAGACAGACCAAGTAAATAATCTCATGCTGCTATTAAAACAGCTAGAAAAACAGGAAAAAATGGGACCTAAAGCTACTAGAAGAAGCCAGATAACCAAATTAAAAGCAGAGATTAACCAATTAGAAAATCAGAAAACCATAACCAAAATAAACCAAACAAAAAGCTGGTTCTTTGAAAAAATAAACAAAATTGATGGCCCATTGGCTAGATTAATTAAAAAAAGAAGAGAGGAAACCCATATTAATAGGATTAGGGATGCCACGGGAAACATCACCACACATACCCAAGATATCCAAACAATTCTAACAGACTACTTTCAAAAGCTATACTCTCTAAAGGAAGAAAATCGGGCAGAAATGGATGCATTTTTAGAGAAATACAAGTTGCCCAAACTGAGCAAAGAAGAAGTTAACCAATTAAATAAGCCAATATCCTATAATGAGATACAGGAAGCTATCAAAAGTCTTCCAACAAAAAAAAGCCCAGGACCAGATGGATTCACAGCAGAATTCTATAAGACCTTTAAACAAGAACTAATACCCATACTCCTCAAGCTCTTCAGAGTAACAGAGAAGGAAGGAGCTATCCCAAACTCATTCTACTAAGCCAATATCACACTCATCCCCAAACCAGGCAAAGACCCAACCAAAAAGGAGAATTACAGGCCAATCTCCTTGATGAACACAGATGCAAAGATCCTTAACAAGATTCTAGCTAACAGAATCCAGAAACACATAAAAAAAAATTCATTATGACCAGGTAGGCTTCATCCCAGAGACACAGGGATGGTTTAACATACGTAAGTCAATAAATGTAATCCAACATATCAACAGAGCCAAGATCAAGAATCACATGATTATGGCTACAGATGCAGAAAAGGCCTTTGACAAAATTCAACATTCATTCATGCTAAAAGCTCTGGAGAAAATAGGAATAGAAGGAACATTTCTAAAAACAATAAAAGACATTTATGACAGACCAATAGCCAATATTATACTTAATGGGGAAAAGCTGCAACCAATTCTCCTAAAATCAGGAACAAGGCAAGGATGCCCACTGTCTCCACTCCTCTTCAATATAGTCCTAGAACCCTTAGCCAGGGCAATAAGGCAAGAAAAAGACATTAAAGGGATCCGCATAGGGAAAGAAGAAGTTAAACTATCCCTTTTTGCAGATGACATGATACTATACCTCCACGATCCCAAAAACTCCATCCCCAAACTCTTAGAAATCATAAATCACTTCGGCAAAATAGCAGGATACAAAATAAACCCACAAAAATCAGTTGCCTTCCTATACACTGATAATGTACAGGAAGAGAGGGAAATAAAGGGAGCAACCCCATTCACAATAACCTCCCGAAAAATAAAATATTTAGGAATTAACCTAACCAAAGATGTAAAAGAACTATTTAATGAGAACTATAAAAAGTTAAAGAAAGAAATTGCAGAAGACACTAGGAAATGGAAAGACCTCCCATGCTCCTGGATAGGCCGACTTAATATAGTAAAGATGGTAATACTTCCAAAACTAATATACAAATTCAACGCAATTCCTATTAAAATCCCAATGATGTACATCACTGAAATACAGAAAACAGTCCAAAAATTCATATGGAACAACAAAAGACCTAGAATAGCCAAAACAATTCTAGGGGATAAAGACAATATGGGAGGGCTATCCATGCCGAACTTCAAACTCTACTACAGAGCTATAATAACAAAGACAGCATGGTACTGGCACAAAAACAGACCCGAAGACCAATGGAACAGAATAGAAGATCCAGAAATAAACCCACAGGCCTACAGCCAGCTGATATTCGACAAAGGAGCCAAAGACATACAATGGAAGAAACACAGCCTCTTCAACCGCTGGTGCTGGGAAAACTGGGCAGCCACATGCAGAAAACTAAAAGTGGACCCCAGCCTATCACCATGCACCAACATCAACTCAAAATGGATTAAAGACCTTAACATTAAACCTGAATCTCTGAAACTACTGCAGGACAGAGTAGGAGAGACACTTGAACTAATAGGCACAGGAAGGAACTTCCTGAACAGAGTCCCAGGGTCACAACAAATTGGAGAGAGACTCGACAAATGGGACTACCTTAAAATAAAAAGCTTCTGCACATATAAAGCTATCGCAACCAAGCTAGAAAGACAACCAACTAATTGGGAAAAAATATTTACCAGCAATATATCAGACAAGGGGTTAACATCCTGTATATACAGGGAACTCAAGAAACTAATCCCTCCCAAACCCAACAAACCAATTACTAAATGGGCAAGGGAACTAAAGAGGGACTTCTGAAATGAAGAAATAAAAATGGCAAAGAAACACATGAGGAAATGTTCATCATCCCTGGTGGTGAAGGAAATGCAAATAAAGACAACCCTGAGATACCACCTTACCACAGTCAGAATGTCCCACATCCACAAATCAGCCAACGACAAATGCTGGAGGGGATGTGGAGAACGAGGAACGCTATTACACTGCTGGTGGGAATGTACACTCATACAACCACTTTGGAAAGCAGTCTGGAGGGTCCTTAGAAAGCTAAAGATTGACCTCCCTTACGACCCAGTCATACCACTTCTAGGCATCTACCCTGAACAACAGGAACCAATATACA
This sequence comes from Dipodomys merriami, assembly GCF_024711535.1. Lineage (NCBI taxonomy): Eukaryota > Metazoa > Chordata > Mammalia > Rodentia > Heteromyidae > Dipodomys > Dipodomys merriami. The sequence continues at coordinate 43,253 of NW_027203033.1, forward strand.
AGGACACGTGCACCTCCATGTTTATTGCAGCACTGTTCGCAATAGCTAGGATATGGAAACAACCTAGATGCCCCACCACAGATGAATGGATCCAAAAATTGTGGTATCTATACACAATGGAATATTATGCCGCCATTAGAAATGACAAAATAATGGCATTTGCAGGGAAATGGATGGAGCTAGAAGGAATCATGTTGAGCGAGGTAAGCCAAGAATGAAGAGACAAACAGTACATGGTCTCCCTGATAAGTGGATGATGAATCCAAAATGTTAGGTAATATGACAAAACTAACAGGACTTAAGAAACAAAGAACTCCCACTCATCTGGTTGAACCACTACTAAATATCCCCATGCTGCTGATCACATATATGGTATATAACATATGAGCACCGTTATATATTACAGACTGTGATAGACAATTTGCTCCAGGAAAGTTAGAATGAACTTGTGACTTTAAATGAGCATCATTATTCCACAATACTGTGAATTTCCGGAAATTAAGTAATCACTTAATCACAATCAAAAAAAAAAAGAACCTTGGGGAAGGGAGGGAGGGAGGGGATGGTAGGGGGAAAACAATGGAGGGGGTAACAATGTTCAAGAGGAAGTGGAAGTGTACACATTACCTCACTCATGTAACTGTAACTCTCTGTATAGTATCTTTACAATAAAAAAAAAATCTAACAGCCAAAACTGGACAGGCAAACCCAGAGCTCTGCACCACATCAGTCCGCCATGCCAATTGCTTCTACCATAGTACTGGCTACCCAGTTTACCCACTCATGACCTTTTTACCCTGATTGTGCCCCACAATCCCTCACAACTTTTACTCTTTCACTTAGTCTATGCTTTCTTGTCCCCGATAAACTGTTCTGGATGCCTGTATTAGCTACCCCAACACTTGCAAAGCGGTTGCTGCTACCCAATTTCCTGCCACTTCAACTAAGTTATGACAGTCACAATTACACTTTCCCTGGTATCCTAGTCTCTGCTACTCTTTTCTGCTACCCATAATTCATAACACCATGGTTCCAGCCACCTGATCCCTGACACCCTTGTCTCTGATACCACATTCCCAAACAAAACAAGGGAAGAGTGGGCACAGAAAGTCGACTTGGGTACTCCTCTTGCAGGCACATTGGGATGTTATTCCTCAGGTATTTAACACAGGGGAATTACTGGTGGTGGAAAGAAATGAGGTTACTCAGAGGTGACCAATATCCAAGGATATCAACTGACAACTTGTTGCTAGGAAAAGAAAGCCCTAAGGTGAAAGATAATGAGAAAAGAAAATTTTACAAAGATATTGGGGATGATGCAATAGGTTTAGCTTATACTCTTCTACTAGTGATCTGAATTATTTTTTGACGTAGATATGTAACTACTTTGCATTTTAAAAATTACACGGAGGAGTTCCGGGAAGATGGCGGAGGAGAAGCTGGAATCTGAACAAGCTCTCGCATAGAAAGCAGTTTTAGAGTTCCAGTGAACAGTCCTAAGCCAGATAATCACACCAAGTGTGCCATCACAGGACAGAGAGTTAGTCAAGAGAGGGGAAGCCAAGGAAACACATCAGCTGCCGCTGCAGCAGCAGGGTCGCGGCGGCGACCACCGCCGCGAGGTCATACCTGAGACACAGAGTCCGGGATGAAGGACCCAGACGCAGCTGACGAGCAGATTCTACTCAACACCAACAAGAACCAACAAGGAGCAGACATCTTCATCCTGCTGTTTGAAGACCAGAGACGACCCAGGATCCAAGACGCGGCGTGAGTACAAGCCCGACGTCCTCACTCCTTCTCAGGGAGCAGAGGAGGGAAGGCCACCCCTCCCCCCCAGCACCGGTGATCTCCATCTTGGATACCGACAAAGCTCGGAGGAGCTGCTAGCTCCAACTCAGGCCTTGGAATAAAAGGAGTCATTTAGCAGGTCACAAGAACTTAACGGCGAAGTGACCTGCCAGGCTCAGCTCCATCCAGGGAAAAGAAACCCAGCTCAGGCGCCAGCCATCGGAGTGGCTTGCCTCACTGGGTAACCAGAGCCAGAGGCTGCCCCTCCCTCTAGCAGCCTCCACAATCAATTGAAAAACAGAAACCCTGAGAATGGCTCCAGGCTGGGCTCTGTGAGCTTTATCACAAAATAGACCCAGGGAAAAGCTACTGTTTGTTGAAAGGCCTCAACTCTACCCAGAACCTAGCCTCATCACCGCATCCCCTTCTTTTGTGATTCTCAAAGCAGATCACCCTCCCAAAAAACTAACCTGGGAGGGGGATCTCAAAATCTTGGGTAAAGCAGAGCATTTTTCTGCCTCCTCCAACAAACCGACTTAAGAAACCAATGAAGCCACAGGACCTCAAGCTGACCAGAGACTCCAACAAGAGACTGGTTACAGACAAAAGGGAGATACAGGATTCTTCCCACCCCTCCCCCCCAAAAACAATCAAAAGACTTTTTTTTTCTTTTTTCTTCTTTCTTTTTTCTTCGTCTTCTTTTCTTTTTTTTGTTTGTTTTTTGTTTTTTGTTACCATATATATATATATATATATATATATATAAATTTTTGTCCCTTCTAAAACTTTTATTAATCTTTAATTTTTGCCTCTTCTGAAAAAATAATTGTTTTCCAGTAACTTTTTTTTCCCTCATCTTATAATTTTTATTTTAGGAATATGTGAATGAGCGTTATCCTTTTTTTCTTGTCTTCTTTCTCTTTTTCTTTCTTTCTTAATTATCTTTTTGTTTTTTGTCTAGCTCTACTGAAATTCTGATATTTTCTTCTCCCTTTCCCATCCTTAAAGTCTTTCACATCTCCTCTATGTCCCTCCTCTTCTCTCAACATATTCACATTCCTCTCTAAATACATTAATTTTTACGTTTCTATTTTTTTTCTGGTCTCTTTTCATTCCCCTTTCCGTCTCTTCTTTTCCTCTCTCTCTCTACTTGCATCCTACCCAACCCATTCCCTGCATTGTGATTAGGACATAGTTAACTCTCCCTGTGCCTCCCCACACCAATCTATTCCTATTTTTTACCCACATCTCTCCCTAATCCTAATAATTTCGGGTTTTCCAAATTCTTTTCTGCGGTTCGAAGTCCTTTAACATATACTTGTTTGATGTTGAATATATGTATCTGTTGAACTAGATTGTATCTGTAGACTATTGACTGTACAAACGCAAACTTTGGTTGATGGTTGCCTTAAGATAGTGTTCTAGCACAAAACTGGTGCAATCTTCATCTCAAATGGGCAGAGTAAGCCGGAAAAACACAAGAAAAATGGCAAATTCGGGTATCTCAATTCCCAATCTTGATAATCAAGGATTAGAACAGATAAAGAATAATCCAGAGGAGAGTTCCCAAATAGCTCTACAAACACTAATAGCAAACATGATAAATGAGAAGTTTGACGATGTACAAAGGACTCTGTATGAGCGTGATAGGGAGAGAGAGGAGGCATCCCAGAAGTTTATACAGGAATATCATAAGCGTGAGGATGGTACTCAAAAACTGATACAGGATTTGCGTGAACAACTTGAGAATACTCAAAGAGAAAGGGAGGAATGGCGTGAGCAGGCAGAGAACACTCAAAGAGAACTGCAGGAATCCCACGAACGGGAAGAAAGAGAACTGCAGGAATCCCACAGACGGGAGGAAGCTAATCAAAGAGTAATTCAGGAATTGAGAGACCAGGTAGAGAATACACAAAGATCACTAAAGGCATTCATGGAATCCATTAACAAAGAGCTGAAGGAAGTCAGGGAGACCACAAAGGGAATGCTGAATGGAACCCAACAGAAGGAATGGGAGTCCAAAGAAACCATAACCAATCAACTAAGTGATTTGAGAACAAACACTGAACACCAAATTAAGGAAGTAAAGAAATTCATACAAGACCTAAAACAGAGCTTCAACAAAGAACTTGAAGCCATCAAAGCTGACCAATTAGAAGGAAAAGAGATTAAAAACAAAGTAGAGAGTCTTGACAGCAGGTTAGACCATGCAGAAGATCGAATCTCAGGGATTGAAGACAGCCTAGATATCATAGAGAAAGAACATACAACCATCCAAGACAAGTCCAAGAAATATGATAGGTCTATCCAACACCTGGAAGACACCATCAGAAGGCCCAATCTAAGGATAATGGGTGTAGAGGAGCACCTAGAAACAGAAGTTAATGGTCTAGGAAATTTGTTTAACAGGATCCTAGCAGAGAACTTCCCAAACATACAAAAAGATAGGCCTATTCAGATACAAGAAGCTTTTAGAACCCCAAATAGACCAGACCAGAATAGGACATCCCACCGTCACATTATAATCCACACAGGATCAACCCAGACCAAGGAAAAGATCCTTAAAGCTGTCAAGGAGAAAAGGTTAATCACCTATAAAGGGAAACCAATTAGAATCACCTCAGATTTCTCAGCAGAGACAATCAAAGCAAGAAGAGCCTGGAATGATGTATGCCATGCCCTAAAAACAAACAACTATCAACCAAGAATACTGTACCCAGCTAAACTCTCCTTCATAACTGAAGGCCAAATAAAAACCTTCCACAGCAAAGAAAAATTGAAACAATACATCACCACCAAACCAGCCCTACAAAAGATTCTCAAAGATGTCCTACACATAGAAAACCAACAAGACCACAATAAAGGCCAACAAACTGCACCCAAACTGAGAATCCAAGAACCATAGGAAGAACCCAGTTTTCGCAGCCCCCAAGAAGGTGGATAACATGGCAGGAACTCCCAAATACCTCTCAGTCTTATCTCTTAACCTTAACGGACTGAACTCTCCAATTAAACGACATAGACTGTCTAGTTGGATTAAAAAACAAGACCCTTCTATCTGCTGCCTGCAGGAGTGAAATCTTGCCCATAAAAACAAACACATTTTCAATGTTAAAGGCTGGAACAAAATCTACCAAGCAAACGGCCCTCATAAACAGGCGGGAGTTGCAATCCTAATATCAGATAAAATAGACTTCAAATTAAAATTCGTGAGAAGAGATAAAGAAGGTCGCTACATACAAATTAAAGGATCTCTCCTTCAGGAGGATATTACAATTCTAAATATCTATTCGCCAAACAATGGAGCACCCAAATTTATCAAAGAAACACTACTTTCCCTCAAATCCCATATAGATCCAAAGACATTAATTGTTGGGGATTTTAACACACCACTCTCCCCACTAGATAGATCAACTCGGCAAAAACTCAACAGAGAAACCGCAGATCTAAACAGCTGCATAGATCAACTAGACTTAACAGACATTTACCGAACATTTCACCCAGCAGCATCAGAATACACGTTCTTCACAGCAGCACATGGAACGTTTTCTAAAATAGACCACATTTTAGGCCACAAAGCAAACTTGTCTAAATTCAGAAACATTGAAATTATACCTTGCATTCTCTCTGACCACAAGGGAATAAAATTAGAACTCAACACCAAAAGCCACCAAAGAAAGTCCGGTATCACATGGAGGCTGAACAACACACTGCTGAATCATGAGTGGGTCATGGAAGAGATTAGAAAGGAAATTCAAATGTTCATGCTATTCAACAAAAATGAACACACAAATTACCAGCTCCTCTGGGACACAGCAAAGGCAGTACTCAGAGGCAAGTTTATAGCTCTGAGCTCCTACATCAACAAATTGGAGAGATCGGAAACTAACAATTTAATGACACATCTAAACCTCCTTGAAAAAGAGCAGCAAGATAAACCCCAATCCAGTAGACGGAAAGATATAATCAAAATTAAATCAGAATTAAATGAATTAGAATCCAAAAAAACTATAGAAAGAATCAACAAAACAAAGAGTTGGTTCTTTGAAAAACTTAACAAAATTGACAGACCCTTAGCAAACCTCATCAGAAAAAGGATAGAACACACCCAAATTAATAAACTCAGAGATGAGAATGGAAACATCACCACGGAAACAACCAAGATTCAGAACATTATAAGGGAATACTTCTCAGAACTTTATGCTAATAAGTTTGAGAACTTGACAGAAATGGACCTTTTCCTAGCAAATATTGACATGCCAAAACTAAACCAAGATGAGTTAAACCAGCTTAACAGGCCCATATCAAGCATTGAAATAGAAACAGCAATAAGAGACCTCCCAGCTAAGAAAAGTCCAGGACCAGATGGTTTTACAGCGGAATTTTACAAGGCCTTCAAAGCAGAGCTCACACCAATACTCCTCCAACTCTTCAATGAAATTGAAAGAGAAAGCTCACTACCGAACACATTGTATGAAGGTATCATAACCCTCATCCCAAAACCAGGCAGGGACTCATCAAAGAAAGAGAACTATAGTCCCATTTCTTTGATGAACATTGATGCAAAACTTGTCAACAAAATTTTGGCCAATCGACTTCAACAATTCATCCACAAAATCATACACCACGATCAAACAGGATTCATTTCAGGAATGCAAAGCTGGTTCAATATACGCAAATCAATTAATATTATTCATCACATCAACAGGAGCAAGAATAAGAACCACATGGTTATCTTAATAGATGCAGAAAAAGCATTCGACAAGATCCAACACCCCTTTATGATGAAGGTTTTGGAAAAATTAGGAATCCATGGAACATTCCTCAATACAATAATGGCTGTATATGACAAACCTACAGCCAGCATTATACTCAATGGTGAAAAACTAAAGCCATTTCCTCTTAATTCAGGAACAAGACAAGGATGCCCACTCTCTCCACTTCTCTTCAATCTAGTATTAGAATGCCTAGCTACAGCAATAAGACAAGATGCAGACATAAAGGGGATCCAAATAGGGAAAGAAGAAATAAAACTCTCCCTCTTTGCAGATGACATGATCTTGTATTTAAAGAATCCCTTAGACTCCACTCCCAAATTACTCAAGCTCATTCAAAACTTTGGCAAAGTAGCAGGTTATAAAATTAACCCCCAAAAATCAATGGCTTTTCTGTATGCCAACAATGAGAAAAGTGTGGCTGAAATTAGGAAAGCAACTCCATTTGTAATAGCCCCACAAAAAATCAAATACCTAGGAATTAACTTAACTAAAGAAGTGAAGGACCTCTATGATGAAAACTTTAAAATCTTGAAAAAGGAAATCAACACAGAACTTAAAAAATGGCAAAACCTCCCATGCTCCTGGATTGGCAAGATTAACATCGTGAAAAGGGCAATACTTCCCAAGGCTATCTACAAATTCAACGCGATACCTATCAAAATTCCACCCTCATTCTTCAAGGAAATAGAAGAGGCAATCCAAAAATTCATATGGAACAATAAAAGACCCGGAATAGCAAAAACGCTCCTCAACGGAAAGAATATTGCTGGAGGAATATCAATACCAAATTTCAAACTCTACTATAAAGCCATAGTAATCAAAACAGCTTGGTATTGGCATAAGAACAGACCTCAGGACCAATGGAATAGAATTGAAAACCCAGAAATGAACCTACAGACCTATAGCCATCTAATCTTCGATAAGGGAGCTAAAACAATAGAATGGAAGAAAGACAGCCTCTTCAGTAAATGGTGCTGGCAAAATTGGTTAACTACATGTAGAAAACTAAAGCCAGACCCTTATATATCACCCTGCACCAGAATCAACTCCAAATGGATCAAAGACCTTGAACTCAAAGCAGACACTCTGAAAACATTACAGGATGGAATAGGAGAAACCCTAGGTCTCCTTGGCTCAGGCCGAAACTTTCTGAATAGAGACCCGGAAGCACAACAAATCAAAGAAAGGTTGGACAAATGGGATTGCATAAGGTTGCAGAGCTTCTGCAGGGCAAATGACATAGCTAGCAAGATCAATAGAAAGCCCACCGATTGGGAGAAGATCTTTACTAGCCATACAACGGACAAGGGTCTCATATCTAAAATATACTTGGAACTCAAAAAATTAAACCCCCCAACAACAAATCCTCAAAGAAACAACTGCCCAATGAATAAGTGGGCGAAAGACTTAAAGAGAAGCTTTCCTGAAGAAGAAAGAAGGATGGCCAATAGACACATGAAGAAATGTTCAACATCCCTAGCCATAAAAGAAATGCAAATCAAAACAACATTGAGATTTCACCTTACTCCAGTTAGAACAGCAAAAATCAAGAACTCTAACAACAGCAGATGCTGGAGGGGATGTGGACAGAAAGGAACCTTACTTCATTGTTGGTGGGAATGTAAACTTGTTCAACCACTTTGGAAAGCAGTATGGAGGTTCTTCAAAAGACTTCACATAGATCTCCCCTATGATCCAGCAATCCCACTTTTGGGCATTTATCCAAATGTTTACAAACAAGACCACACTAAAGCTACCAGCACAACTATGTTTATTGCAGCATTATTTACCATAGCTAAGATATGGAACCAACCCAGATGCCCCTCAGTAGATGAATGGATCAAGAAAATGTGGTATATATACACAATGGAATTCTATGCCTCCATCAGAAAGAATGACATTGCCCCATTTGTTAGGAAATGGAAAGGTTTGGAAAAAATTATATTAAGTGAAATAAGCCAGGCCCAAAGAACCATAGGTCCCATGGTTTCCCTTATTTGCAATATCTATTATAGGTATGAGTCAAGCGGAAAAGGTCAGATAATGTGATATTAGGAAAATGAATCCTTAAATATGTATTTTAATGTTTTTGTTTCTTTCATGCATGTTTTCTAACGCATTTATAAGATTATTTCTTTGTTGCTTTGTATGTCCCTCCCCCACAGTGTAACCCCCGCTTTCACTATATTTGATGTCACTATAACATGTGGAGGAGATGGGGATAAACAAGTCATTTAAGGATTCAGGTGGACCTGTTGCAACAATGAGCAGTACAAAATGTCATGTCAAAACCAGCTTTACAATGTCGGTGTGGGGGTGGAGGGGGGTATAATTGGGTGGGGGGAGGGGGGAGGCTGGGAAGGGAGGTGAAGGGTAAACAAAAGAGGAGGCTGCAATGCTTGGTAAGAAATGTATGCATTATCCTGCCCATGTAATTGTAGCCCCTCTGTACAGTATATTCTCAAATAAAATAAAATAAAATTAAAAAAAATAAATGAAAAAGCTGATGTGTAACTGAAAAAAAATAAAAAAATAAAAATTATATGAAGATGCACATTTATGTGGTACTTATATTAATTTATGAAATAGTTACATAAGATCACATTAATGATATTCAATATTTTATGTTCAACGTTATGCTCATGAGTCTGCCTTTGGCAATATTAATTGAGATCTCCAACAACAAATGGAATTTCATTGTCAAATACTACAAATAGATTACTGATGCTAGTACCAAAATGAAAGCTGGAACAAGAAAGCTGAAAGTTTGAAGGGAAGGGATCAGTGGTAAGGGCGATGATGAAAGAGAAATTTTTCACCATAGAATCTTGGAAGAATAGAATGTGTTTTGTTGAATTACTAGCTTTTTAAACCTTCTTAGAAAGCAGAACATTATTTTTTATTCTTGCTTTTTGGAAGCTCTTTAATGAATGGTTTAACCAAAAATTATCAAAATTACTATGAAAATTGAATTATGTGAATTATCAGATTAACATTATATTCAAAGTTGCCTTGAGATGCAGGAAGATTGGATTCTTTTCTATTAAATTAATGGAATAAGCTTCCTTTGAATGGTTGGACAGTCCATGACACTTGTTCCAAAACAAGAAAAGATACTGGAGAGAAAAAAAAAGAGGAACGAGACTCAAGGCACCTGAAATTAGCATGTTCTCATTTGGATTTTAATGGTTTTTTTCTACAAAGAATAAGAATTTCATCTTAACAAAATAATTTCAAAATGGATGTGCTACAGGATAGCTTCTAAATGTAATATTTAATGTTGTTGGATTACTTGAAGACAAATGTTTACAGAAAACTTTAAATTCAAGAAAAAGTGTAATGTTCCAATAAACACCTAGAAGGAATATAATTTAAAAATTCACGGTTCAAAGCAAACCCTGGCAGGAAAGACTGTGAGTCACTTGTCTCCAAACAGGAAGTGGCACTGTGGCTCAAGTGGAAGAGATCTTCTCTTGAGCTGAAGAACTCAGGGATATGCTAAAACCCAGTCCCTGAGTTCAAGACCTAGGACTGACAAAAAGAAATTTAAAAAATTAAAGCATTAGGGCTGGGAAGGTGACTCAGTGGTAGAGTGCTTGTCTTGCATGAATGAGGTCCTGGTTTCAATTCCTCTGCACCACATAAGCAGAAAAAACTGGAAGTGGCGCTATGGCTCAATTGATAGCCTTGAGCTGAAGAGCTCAGGGACCATGCCCAGACCCAGAGTTCAGGCCCCCCTACCAACAACAACAACAACAAAAAATTAAAGCATCAACCAACCTGAATATGTTGACCAGAATAATGAGTGAGGCATTATCCGTTTACATAACTTAGTGACTTGAAACCTAGTTTACCAGGGGAGGTGGTGGGCAATTTGTGTGTTTGATGAAACCTGCGAAATTATTTTGTACTCTCCCAAGGATGGAGAAAGGAGGGAATGGGGGAAGTAGGATAGGTGTTTGGCGGCCTTGCTTTTTGGTTCAGTGATTGTTTTCTGGAGTCAAATTCAGAGAAATACTGCTTGCAATCCTAGTTGCATGGGGAATGAAGAAGCCATTTCCTGGAAGTGGTTTTTGCACTGCCCTTGGCCCGGTTCCAACCACCACTGGATAATCCAAGTCCCATTTGAGGACCAAGATACCTTGAAGACTACTAATCCACTGAGCAGGTGGACTTAACCACAGCCAGAAAAGGCAAAAAATTCAATGCGGAGGGCAGCACTGGAAAAATCCTGTACAGAGGGGGTTCAGTTACATGAGTAGGGTAATGAGTACATTTCCTATCGAGCATTGTTGCCTCCTCCTTGGTTTTTTTCCCTACCATCCCTTCCCTCCCCACCTCTCCAACTCCTCCTTCCACTATCCCTGCCTGACAGTGTAAATTCATTTTCTACATAGTGTCCTGTACATCTCTTCGTCACAATGGGTCAACCTGCAGCCCCATTTAAGCATTTTGCTACATCCTTTCAACTCCCCAAATTACAAAAGTGAATATACAAGATGCACAACATTGGAATCAAATACAGTGAAAACAGGGGTTATATCGTGGGGGGGATGAACCTACAAAAGAAACACATAGTGCCTTATAAGTATATTAAAAACAAAACCAAGACTGACTTGGGGTATATTTCAGTTAACATCATCTTATATGATCATATGTACATAACCTTTGATCTTCTCTGCTTGTCCTAGACATGTACTAGTCCTTGCAAATAAGGGAAACCATGGGACCTCTGTTTCTCTGGGCCTGGCTTACTTCACTTAATATAATTTTTAACAAGTCTTTCCATTTCCTAACAAATGGGGCAATGCCATTCTTTCTAATGGAGGCATAGAATTCCAGTGTGTGTGTGTGTGTGTGTGTGTGTGTGTGTGTGTGTGTGTGTGTGTGTGTGTGTGTGTGTGTGTACATACATATATATACACACATATATATGTATATATATTATATTTTCTAGATCCATTCATCTACTGAGGGGAATCGGAGTTGGTTCCATATCATAGCTATGGTGAGTAATGCTGCAGTAAACATGGTTGTGCTGGTAGCTTTGGTGTGATCTTTTTTGTGATCATTTGGGTAAATGCCCAAAAGTGGGATTGCTGGGTCATAGGGAGCTCTATGTGGAGTCTATTGAAGTACTTCCATACTGCTTTCCAAAGTTGTTGAACAACTTTACACTCCCACTAACAATGCAGTAGAGTTCCCTCCAGCATCTGTAATTATTACATTTCTTGATTATAGACATTCTAACTGGAATGAGGTGCGATCTCAATGTTGTCTTGATTTGCATTTCTTTTATGGCTAGAAAACTTGAGCATTCCTTCATGTGTCTAAAGGGCATTTTTACTTCCTCTTCAGAGAAATCTTTCTTTAAGTCTTTAGCCCACTGAGTTATCAGGCAGTTGTTTCTTTGAGAATTTAATTTTTGTGTCCTAAGTATATTTTAGATATAAGACCTTGTCCATTTTATGACTCATGAAGATCTCCCAGTACGTGGGCTGTCTACAGTTCGTGTTAGCTTTTACCTTTGCCTTGCAGAAGCTCTGCTGTTTCATGCAATCCCATTTGCCCAACTTTTCTTTGATTTGTTTTGTTTCTTGTTTTCTATTAAGAAAATTTTGGCTTGCACTAAAGAGCCCTAGAGTTTCTCCTATTCCTTCATGTAATGTTTTCACAGTGTCTGCTTTTATTTTGAGTTCTTTTATCCATTTGCAGTTGATTCTGGTGCAGGGCGATATATACGAATCTAGTTTTAGTTTAATAGGTGTTTAACCAATTTTGCCAACACCATTTACTGAGAAGGCTGTCTTTTCCCACTCTATGTTTTTTAGCCCTTGTCAAAGATTAAGTGGCTATAGGTCAATGGATTCATTTCTGAGTCTTCAGTCCTTTTCCATTTGTCCTCAGGTTTGATCTTGTGCCATTATCTCTTTGTTCTTATTACTATGGCTTTTTAGTAGAGTTTGAAATTTGGAACTGATATTGCTCCAGTACTGTTCTTTCTGCTAAGGATTGACAAACCTACAGCCAGCATTATAGTTAATGGCAAAAAGTTAAAATCATTTCTTACAAATTCAGGAATGAGATAAGGATGTCTTCTCTCTCCATTCCTCTTCAACTTAGTATTTGAATGCCAGCTGGGGCAATAAGACAAGATGCAAACTTAAAGGGGATCTAAATAGGGAAAGATGAAGTAAAACTATCCCTCTTTGCAGATGACATGAGCTTGTATTTAAAGAACCCCATGGACTCCACTCCCAAGTTACTTGAGCTGATCAGAAACTTTGTCAAACTAGCAGAATATAAAATTAACCCTCAAAATTCAATGGCTTTCCTGTATTCCAATAACGATAAGAGTGAGGCTGAAAATAGGAACACAATACCTTTTTAATATCCCCCCCAATACCTAGGAGTTAACTTAAGAGTGAAGGACCTCTATGATGGAAACTTTAAATACCTGAAAAATAAAATTAAGGCAGAACTAAGGAAGTGGGAAACCTCCCACACTCCTAGATTGGGAAGAGTAACATCATTAAATTGGCAATACTGCCAAAGGCTATATCCAAATTCAATGTGATACCTATCAATATTCCAATCTCACTTTCAATGAAATAGAAGAAGCAATCCAAAAATTCATATGGAAGAATAAAAGACCCCGAATAGCAGAGAGGATTTATGTGATTCTCATTTGGTATTACCACTTTTATTCTACAAAGTAATCTATGGATTTTAACTTTCTTCCCTCCCTTTGGATAAACCTCACAAAAACCCTGGCTCTAGCTCCCAAGACACCTAACTCTTAGGTCTGGACAATTGTTCCTAGATAGTGAATTACTTAGTTGTATTTTGAATGCATAAAACATGCATATAAAACTAGCATATTTTGATCTCATGAGAAAACTGCCTTTTCCCTCTCTCAAATTCATTTCCTGATAGGCATTTTTAGAAAGAATATATTTTCATTTTTAGATGAAAGTATTGTAGGAAACTATGTTCATAATCTGGCTCCTCCTGCACCTCAACACCTAAACACAAATGTCACAAAGCATTTATAAGAAACAATACAAAGACCAAACACTGGGAAATGCTCAGATGCAGAAAGTTTTACAAAACCCAGAATATAACTCTGCTGTCTGAGGCAGGGGCTCTCTGTGTAAATTAACAAACCCCAAAAGAGCAGCCAGGAGTACCGGACATGAGTGTCCCTGGCTGATAATCCAAGGACAAGGAGCATGGAAGGGCACCCTGAGCCTGCAGGAGAGTGTCTGGAGGAAAGTTTCCTTGCCAGCCTGAGTACAAAAGTTAGCATCACCCCACCTGGGCCTGTATTTCTTGTCTTCTCCCCACAGCTGAGCACAATCGTCCACTGCTCCACGGATGATACTGTACAAGCTGATCCCCAGAGTGGCTTCTGTTTTGTCTGCACTCCTTTCTAGGTGGGTGCTCCCCCGCCCTGCCGTGTGTGTGTGCTATCACGGGCTGATCCTTAGGGCCCAGTCCCATGGGGCTGGTGGGTGCTAGATGTGGGTCAGTGGCACTGTGTCATTCACGCAGCAGCTTCCCTAGTCCAACAGCAGGTACACCCTGATATCCTCCCACAGAATCAGGCGAGATGCCCAGAAGCACCTGAGTTGGGCAGGCTGCCACTAGGATCCTACTTCATCAGAGGGACCAGGATGCCAGATGAAGTGGCTGCTTCCTCAATTAGTAATTATTTTATGGAGCAGTTATAAACAAATTGACCCACATTACTGTATGATATATAATGATATATCCTTGAGTCTCTAGTCTACAAAATCATTGAACTTGATACTAGCAAGAATGGATTTTATTGTATGCGTTTATAAGGCCTAATGGCAAACTGAAATAAAAGTACAACAAAACTCTTATCCAAAAAACACATTCTTAAATCTCAGAATTAAAAAAAATTGTATGTAAGTGGTGCAAATAAAGTTATACTAGAATAGTAAAATACACACAAAAATACTACATTCGTTACATTCCAAAGTAAAATAAGGAGGGGGGACCAAGATGGTGACGGGGCAGTAGGGAAACGCCACAGATCTCCCCAACAAAAAAGAGAGTTGAGTTCCAACGCTTAATCTCCCCAAGAGACCGACAACAACAAAAAGACGAACACTCAGAGAAAAATCAGAGGTGGAAAATAACAAAAAAAGAAAGAGAGGAAAAGAAGAATTTCAGAACAGAGAAGAGTGAAGACCCCTCTCCCAACCTTTACTGGCCGCATGGCAATGCGCCAAGCTGCCGGACAGCCAGCCCAGTGGGGGCTGCCGGAGCCCCAGAGACACAGGGGGCCGCTTGCAGACCACCCGCACAGAAGCGGCCTGAGGTACCGTTTTGCAGAACAACTGTTCGCCAGGAACAGAGAAACCTACCAGCCGGGTGTCTCTAAGAGGATCCCACCCCCACCCCTCACTCTCCACCCAAGCATAGAGGCTACATCCTGCCAAAGCCACCCGGCACTGGCAGCACGACAAAGGAACCTGTCTGCAGACCAACCGCGCAGAAGCTGCCGGAAGCACTAGACCCGCCCGTTCTTGAGCGCAACAACCCGGCAGGGGCCTCCCGGGTCCCAGAAGCACAGGGGGCTGCTTGCAGATCACCCACACAGAAGCCACCTGAGCATGGACACTGTGGCCCCAACAGCTTCGATAGAGGCAGAGACAGAAAAGAATCACACAGAGCCACCACCGCCCAGCCCAGCCCGCAACCACCCCAACTGAACTAGGATTGCAAAAACAACTGATGACCTACACCACACAGAAACAACCAGCTCCAGGGTGAGTACCCCACAGGGGACAGTGCATCCCTCAAGGTAGAACAGAGCTGGAGGGAATCCCCAGACCCTGACCTAGACTCCCTACACCAACACCCGAACCACAGGACCCACTAAAATTGGGAACTGTTTGAGAGCTCCACCAGCCCATGGAGCACATTCCGATGGCCAGGCCAGAGAAAGAGTGCCCCTGGAAGGGAGCTTAAATGCTCAATATAACAGTAGAAGAAATTTGAACTGTGTCCTCCAGGCTGCATAACCTAGGTGGTATACACATCAGCACAGGCCTAACAAGTGCGCTCCAGGCTGGGGCCGGAACCAGGCCCGGGGATCTGGCGCCTGAACAACACAACCAACTCCTCCCAACTGAAGTAAAAAGCTGAGCATACGCCTCAACAGAGGGGAGAAAATCAGGAAACAGCACTCCCCGGAAAGCACGCCTGTGACAACAAAAGACCTGGAGGCCCAGGACAAGAGAAGCCCAAACACCACCAAAACTCCACCCATATACCCTAGGCTGGGAATTGGGCAACACAGGCTGCCAGCACCTGATAGTAAGCAGGAGCTCAGACTGATAAGGCGGCTCAGCAATAGAGTGATAGTCTTGGATGTATGAGGCCCTGGATCTGATTCCTCAGCATCACAAAAGCAAAAGGTTCAGAAGTGGTGCTGTGGCTCAAACGGTAGGGTGCCAGCCTTGAGCTGAAGAGCAGAGGGACAGCACCCAAACCTAGAGTTCAAGCCCACAACCAGCCCAAAACAAACAAACAAAAACGCATCAGGAGCCCATAGCAGACTCCAGTATTTGGGAGAGTGCATCCAGAGCATCTGATCTTCCCAAGAGCCCCCGTAGGAGCAAACACAAGCAGTCTAGGCTGCTCAACCCTTCCAAAGGCGGGAATTGCCAGCAATCTACAGCAGAGAGCTGAGAATCCTAAGTAGGTCAGAATAGCAGCTGGAAATAGGCTCCCAACAGAACCCAGATCAGGCACAGACTCTCTCTACCAATACAGAATCAGCAACCAAGCAAAGACAGACACACCAAAACAAAATTGAAGAGTAGTCTCCTGAACCCCCATGCGAAAATCACAGAGAAAAATCACAAGGTTTACTACCACCCAGGACAGCAAGCTCACCTCAAAAGCCAGCAGCCACACAGGGGAGAGCCCCAGTGGGAGCAAAGCAGGAATGGAAGACAAAAGCTACATCCAAGGGTTGCTGGAGGCAATGACTCAAGAAATAAAGCGAGAAATTGATCAGAAATTGAAAGAGCACAAGGATGAACTATCAAAAGAGATACAGGATATCAAACAAAAGTTGGATGCAAAAATAGAAGCTGCACAAACCTCAGTAAGAAGTGAGATAAGGGCCAAATTAGAGGAAATACATACTGAGATCAGTACTCTGAGAACCAACATCGAATCCATAAAGGGATCCATTTCCTCCATGCAAACCACAATAGAAGCCACTGACAACAGAGTTAATGAAATGGAAGGTAGACTGTCAGATACATAAGACAGAATACACCAACTGGACCAAAAAGTAACAGATTTGGAAAAATCACTCAAATTAAACCAAAGGGAAATTCAAGAGCAAGCAGATAATGCCAAGAAGTTTAACCTTCACATAATCAGAGTGGAAGAAGGTGAGGAATTACAGAGCAAGGGAATGCAACAAATTTTTAACAAGATAATCAATGAAAATTTTCCCCACCTCAAAAACGACCATCTTAACTACATTCCAGAAGCTTATAGAACACCCAACAAGCAAGATCCCAGGAGAAACACTTCTAGACACATTATAGTAAAAATGATAGATCTGAATAATAAGGAAACAATCCTGCATGCAGCAAAAATGAAGAAGGAGCTATACTACAACGGGAAAAAAATTAGAATCACTGCAGAGCTCTCCACACAAACAATGGATACTTAAAGATGTCCTACACATAGAAAACCAATAAGACCACAATAAAGGCCAATAAATGGCATCCAAGGGAATAAAATTAGAACTCAACACTAAAAGCCACCAAAGAAAAGTCCTGTAACACATGGAGGCTAAACAACACACTGTTGAATCACCAATGCGTCATAGAAGAGATTAGAAAGGAAATGCAAATGTTCGTGATATTCAACAAAAATGAACACATAAATTACCAGCTTCTCTGGGACACAGGAAATGCAGTTCTCATAGGCAATTTTATTCCTCTGAGTTTCTACATCAACAAATTAGAGAGATCTGAAAACAACAATTTAATTAGACATCTGAACCTTCATGAAAAAGAGCAACAAAATAAACACCAATCCAGTAGATGGGAAAAAATAATTAAATTTAAATCAGAATTAAACTAATTAGAATCCAAAAAAACCTAGAAAGAATCAACACAACAAAGAGTTGTTTCTTCAAAAAGTTAACAAAAATTGACAGACCCTTAGCAAACCTTATCAGAAGAAGAAGAGCACACAAGGAAATAAACAAACTCAGATATGAGAATGGAAACATCACCACAAAAACAACCAAGATCCAGAACATTATAAGGGAATACTTCTCAAAGCTTTTGCTAATAAGTTTGAGAATCTGGTAGAAATAGACCTTTTCCTAGCAAATATTGACATGACAAAACTAAACCAAAATGAGTTAAACCAACTTAACAGACCCATATCAAGCATTGAAATAGAAACATCAATAAGAGTACTCTCATCTAAGAAAAACCCTTGACCAGATGGATTTACAGTGAAATTCTACAAGGACTTCAAAGCAGAGCTCACACCAATACTCCTCCAACTTTTCAATGAAATTGAAAGAGAAAGTGCACTACTGAACTCATTCTATGAAGACATCATAACCCTCATCCCAAAACCAGGCAGGGACTCATCAAAGAAACAGAACTACAGACCCATTTCTTTGATGAACATTGATGCAAGACTTCTCAACAAAATTTTGGCCTACCGACTTCAATTCATCCAAAAAATCATACAACAAGATCAAACAGGATTCATTTCAAGGTTGAAAAGCTGGTTAAATATATGCAAATCAATTAATACAATTTATCACATCAACAAAAGCAAGGATAAGAACCACATGATTATTTCAATAAATGCAGAAAAAAAACATTTGACAAGTTCCAAAACCCCTTTATGATGAAGGTTCTGGAAAAATTAGGAATCCAGGGAACATTCCTCAAAACAATAAAGGCTGTATATGACAAACCTACAGCCAGCATTATACTTAATGGTGAAAAACTAAAGCCATTTCCTCTTAGGAACGAAACAAGGATGACCAATCTCTCCACTTCTTTTCAATTTAGTATTAGAATACCTAGCTACAGCAATAAGACAAGAGGCCATCATTAAAGGATCCAAATAGGTAAAGATCATGTAAAACTCTCCCTCTTTCCAGATGATATGATCTTATATTTAAAGATTCCCACAGAATCCACTCCCAAATCACTCATGCTCATTGAAAACTTTGGCAGAATAGCAGAGTATAATGTTAACCCTCTAAAATCAATGGCTTTACTATAAGCCAACAATGAGAATAGTGTGGCTGAAATAAGGAAAACAACTCCATTCGTAATAGCCCCACAAAAAATAAAATGACTAGGAGTTAGTTTAACTAAAGATGTAAAAATCTTTATGATGAAAACTTAAAAACCTAAAAAAGGAAATCAAAACAGAACTTAGAAAGTGGAAAAACATCCCTGGATTGGAAAGATGATCATCATGAAAATGGCAACACTTCCCTAGGCTATGTACAAATTCAATGTGATACTTATGAGTATTCCAACCTCATTCTTCAAGAAAATAGAAGAGGCAATCCAAAAATTCATATGGAACAATAAAAGACCTCGAACAACAAAAACATTCCTTAATAGAATAGTGCTGGAGGAATATCAATACCAAATTTCAAACTCTACTACAGAGCCATAATAATCAAAACAGCTTGGTATTGGTACCAGAACTGATCTCAGGACCAATGGAATAGAAGTGAAAACCCAGAAATAAACCCACAGACATATAGCTATCTAATTTTCGATAAGGGAGCTAAAAAAATAGAATGGAAGAAAGGAAGCCTCCTCAGTAAGTGGCTGGCACAATAGGTTAATTACTCATAGAAAAATAAAGTTAAATGCTTATATATCACCCTGCACCAGAATCAACTCCAAATGGTTCAAAGACCTGGAGTCACAGCAGACACCTTAGGTCTCCTTGTCACAGGTCAAAATTTTCTTAATAGAGACCCAGAAACACAACAAATCAAAGAAAGGTTGGACAAATGGGATTGCATGAAATTGCAGAGCTTCTGCATGGCAAAGAGTAAATCTAGCAAGATCAATAGAAAGCCCACGGATTGGGAGAAGATCTTCACTAGCCATACAACGGACAAGGGTTTCATATCTAAAATGTACCAGGAATTCACAAAAGTAAATCTAACAACAAATCCTCAAACAACTTCCCAATAAATAAGTGGGACTTAAAGAGAAACTTCTCTGAAGAGGAAAGAAGGATGGTCAATAGACACATGAAGAAATACTCAACTTCCCTAACCATAAAAGAAATGCAAATCTAAACAATATTGAGATACCACGTCATCCCAGTTAGAATGGCTATAATCAAGAACTCTAATAACATCAGAAGCTGGAGGGGATGTGGACAGAAGGGAACCTTACTGCATTGTTGATGGGAGTGTAAATTTGTTCAACCACTTTGGAAAGCAGTATGGATGTTCCCTAAAAGACTTCACATAGCGCTCTCCTATGATCCAGCAATCCCACTTTTGGGCACTTACCCAAATGATCACAAACATGATGATACTAAAGCTTACCAGCACAACTATGTTTATTACAGCCTTATTTACTATAGCTAAGATATGGAACCAACCCAGATGCCCCTCAGTAGATGAATGGATCAAGAAAATGTGGTATACTTACACAATCGAATTCTTGGCCTCCATCAGAAAGAATGACATTGCCCCATTTGTTAGGAAAAAATTGGAAAAAATTATATTAAGTGAAGTAAGCCAGGCCCAAAAAGTATAGGTCCCACGGTTTCCCTTATTTGCAATAACTAGTATATTTGTGAGACAAGCAAAAACGGTCAGATAAGTTGATGTTAGGTGAAATGAACCCCAAGATAAAGACAAAAATGTTTTTTTTGTCTTGGTATTGTTTCTAGCTTATTTATAAGATGATTTATTTGTTGCTTTGTATGTCCCTCCCCCATGTTATAACCCGTTTTGACTGTATTTGATGTTGGTATAATTTGTGGAGGAGAAGGGAAAAACAAATTCTTTAAATAGGGATACAAGTGGACCCATTGTTTGGTGCATGGGTTGGTTTTGGGTGGGAGGGGATGGGAAGGGATGGGAAAGGGAAACAAAGTAGGGGGCAACAATGCTTGATAAGAAATGTAATCGTTACCTTTCTCATGTAATTGTAACCCCTCTATATGTATTTTCACAATAAAAATCATGAAATAATAAAGTAAAAATCCATGTCAATTTTTTGTGTTGTTGTTGTTGGTCGTGTGGCTTGAACTCTGGGCCTTGGCGATATCTCGCAGCTCTTCAGCTCATTGATTCCACTGAATCACTTGAGCTACATTGCCGTTTCTACTTTTCAAGTGGGTCATTGGAGATAAGAGTCTTACAGACTTTTCTGCCCAGGCTGGTTTTGAACCACCATCCTCAATCTCAGACTCCTGAGTAGCTAGGATTACAGGCATGAGCCACCAAAGCCCAGATGCAAGTCAATTTGTAAAAAGCAAGCTTATTGAAACTTCTGGCTTTTTCCAATAAACAATCTTACTTTTTAGCATTAGTTTATAACTATGAGTTATTTTTGATGTAACTGTAAAGTTTTTAATAGAAACAAACATAATTTTTACTATTGCTCAGTATCTCACAAAATCCCTTGTAATTGACTTTCCCCAAAGTCAATTATTACATACTATTACTCACTATTATTACACTCTATATTACATATAGTGTGAAGCAAAAATAGTTTGGACCATTTCATTTAAATTATTAGATGGTATTTTAGCATTATAAATTCGCATCTGTGATTTTAAAAGAAGGAAAGTATAAAAGTGTAGTGTGTCCTAATTAATGCAAAATTCATGAGTTCATACAGACAAAATTATTTTCTTTCCACTAAAGGTTTGAAGGAATACTATTGGAAATAGTGAGGCAAGAGGAGGAAGAATTCCAATCATGTCAAAGAATGTCTCTGTTATTCTGCTACCCCTTCCACTAACAAGACCTACCCGGTACCAGATGTCACAAAACTTCAAGTATCTCTCTTAGAAATCTATTTGGAAAAGTTCTAAATCACTGATTATTTATGTACTATCTGTTATATGAAACAAAATATAGACATATAACAATTGAAATAAAATGCACACATATGTTGAAGTCACCACACCTGGAAAAACAACCAACAAAGTAGAACTCCCCCAGGAACAAAAACATGTTGTGTCCGGTTGTTTTGAATCACAAAATCCTCAAATACATGTTATCCTTGAGTAGCTCCATAAAGATAACTGTCTCAGAAGTACAGTTGTGTTAATTTGTAATTAAATTCATCTAGATGAACCTAATATAGCAAATCATGTGCATGGATCAAATTGTTTAAAACAAATGTGACTGTATGTGGAGTGAGAGCTGCACATATTTAAAAGAATAAAATAAAAATCATCACATACTTAAAAAATTCAGAAATGCAACCAATAAGTCCAATAGTATCCATATTGAGACCTAAATCCTACTGATTTAACAAGAACAAAATATGCAAATAATAGAATCTGAGCCGTGTACCTGAGTGTACATAATTTTAAACTACTCCAAATTACACTTTGTAGAAGACTGAATGCGGGTTAATTAAAGGAAAAGATCAACCCATGATATAAATGACATTAAAAAAATCTCATGAAAAGAGAGAAGTAGTGGTGGTCAAAATCTTTCTAGTACAGACAAAATTGCATGCCTATTTAGTTAGATCCAAAAAAGATCCAAGATACTCAAAGTGATTTGAAACTTTGGCAAAATAGCAGGATACAACTGTAACATTACTATAAATGTTGACTCTGGCATGGAATTAATTTCCTCTTTGATCTGACAAATGATTATATGAAAGAACAGAATTTCAAATAAATATCAAGACCTAACTAAACATATAATCAGAAAAGTCATCATGCAAGCCATATTGCAACTGGGATAAAAGAAATACCAGTTATGCTGATTCTGTATTTATTGTAAATGTTGATTTTTTCATAAATTATTTCCTTTAGCTTGCATTTTTAAAATACTGTGTTAATTATGTATATCTTGGTGACTAATTTTGGATTCCTCCTTCAATTTAGTTCTGAGTATAATGTCTAACTTCAGTTCCTAACCCAAGAAATGATGTTGATTACAAAACAAATCTAATTACCACTGTTTTATTTATTTATTTTTTGGGGGGGTCCAGTCGTGGGGCCTGAACTCTGGGCCTGGGTGCTATCTCTCAGCTCTTCAGCTCAAGGCTAAGGCTCTACCACTTGAGCCACAGCACCACTCCCGGCTTTTTTTCCTTTTGCTTATGTGGTGCTGAGGAATCAAACCCAGGGCCTCTTGCATGCAAGGCAAGCGCTCTACCACTGAGCCACCTTCCCATCCCACCACTGTTTATAATACACAAAATCTCATAAGCCTGACACCAGTAAGCATTGGTTAACATTTTGATATCGTGGTCTCATGACTGATGAGGCTTACCTGCATGAGTATAGTTGTGCCTAGATTCCTCAGCCTAAATTTAGCCACTGTTAAAAAATGTTTGTATCTTTATTTGTCACCCATTGGAGATTAAACCTGAGTATAAACCTAAGAAAAATGATAAGGTGAGAATTTATCTTTATAGATATAAAGTAAACAAGATTCAGCATAGAGTAACTCACTAGTTTAAAGTCAACCTATTTCTCCAAAACTTTCTAAGCATTTCCTTACAATGTGTATTATTCTCAAGGGAATGAGGAATGTGAGAAGAGGACTAACCTAGCATTATCTTTAAATGCACATAATTTGGATTTACCTCTTTATTTTGCTATAGTCATTTTTGATTTAAAAAACTGTTTGAATAATTGATTTTCAGGTCAGCTATAATATATCCTTGTTGCATATTCCAAAGTACATTCAGAAAATTCTATATAGCAATTAAGTAAAGAAAGTCCGGGCAGAAAAAATGGCATCTCTATACTATGTGACACCCAATACTTAGGTAATTCATTATGCCCCCATTTAATGAATGTGATTGTTTAAATCTTCTTCAAGTATTAATTAAAATCAATCAGTGTCCTATAAAATAATTGTGTATAATTTTATCCTAGAATCATTCAAGAACTGCCCATTCAATCATGACATACATCACATTCCATTGGTATTCATATGGATAGGAATGAGTTTCTTAGGATCTCCCACCTGCCATTTGGAGGTGGCAGGACCAGGATTCAAACTGTGGGCTCCAGCTCCCACCACTTCAACCTGAGGATAGGGAACTCACCGGTCTGTCCAAGAACATCAGCAAGACCAGTGATTAGGCAGGTACCAGTGGCTCTCAGCAGTCCTCCTTGATACTTACAAGGCTGTGATAGGAGGATCATGGTCAAAGTCACCCTAAGCAGAAAAGTCCTTGAGACCCCTGTCTAACTTCAGTGCCAACAAAGCCAGAAGTAGAGCCGTATGGCTCCAGTGGCAGAGGGCTAGCCTTGAGCAAAAGCAGCTCATGGACTGTGCCCAGATCCTGAGTTCAAGGTCCGGGACTGGCAAGAAACAGACATACACAACAATCTGTGCAGCCATCCAGCTATACAGGTCACCCTTTTGTCCCCAACTCAATTGGACAGAGTTCCCTGGGAAAGGGGCTAGAGGGCCACTGTCATCTTGACTCCGCCCATTCTGGGTGCATCACAGGATTCAGCCACACCCCCATTATTTCATGGTTCTTTCTGACCAATGGGATACAAGAATTATTGCCACGCCCACATTCCATGCTGTCTTATAGATGGACTAGGTTCTGTTAGCACACTTGGAGGCTGAGATCCACAGGGGGAAAATCCTTCCACAGGAGCAGCAGGCCCGCTGTAGGCACCCGGGCCACCAGGCAGCTCAGTGCCAGACTAAGCTGGAGCCACAGGCCCTCTCCCCCATGAGCTGTCACCACAATATGTGTGGGGATGGGAAGCAGGACATATGGGTATCTAAGAAGAAAATCTGCTTCATCCATGACCTGCCTGATGAGGTGGACTTCCAGAGTCCAGCAAGTGAGCTCCACCATGGATACAGCCAGCTATCAGCACACATCTGAACCATCGAAGAGTCCCCTTTGGTGTGTAAAGAGCAGATGTTGGTCCTGCATGAGCTGTGCTGGGAGAAAGCCGAGTGCTTGCACTGGCTGTCCCAGGAGAAGATGGAGAAGAGGAGAGTGCTGCAGGAGCTGCAGTTGCTCCCAGCAGGGGAAGGCACAGACAGCAGTCTCCAGATGCCAGCACAGGCTGAGCCCCCAACCACCAACACCGCTTCAGATGCCTCAGGGCCGGTGGTGGGTGAAATGAGGGAGGAGCAGAAAGGTTTTGAAGAATTGCAACTTGAAGACAGCATGGAAACTGCCAGAGGAGAGGTCAGGGTTCCCGAACCCATAGTGGACTCCCCCAAGAAGCATATCCTGCCAAAGATGCCCCACATCCAGATCCACCCACAGCTCCCAGGCTCAGGGGAGGAGTGCTCCCTCACTTTCTTCTGTAGACTGATGCAGATGATGACTCTCTATGTGACATACTGACTCTCAAAAGCCTTGGCAGCCACCAGAAGTAAGTGGCCAGGTGCCCTTCTCTCAGGACTCCATCTGCCAGGTGACAGGAAGTTAAACTGGGGGTCGGGTAGGGCATAGGCTGCTGGGACTTGGCCCAAACTCAAGGGACATCTAATGGCCCATTGGTGGCCAGGAAAGAGGCCCATGTTATGCTTATCACAAATAATAAATTATTTACAAAGCAAAAAAAACCTGTCCAACAAAGATTTGTTCTTCTAGTCCTGGGGCTTGAACTCAGGGCCTGGCCACTGTCCCTGAGCTCTTTTTTGATCAATGCTGGCCTTCTATCAGTTGAGCCCCACCTCTCCTTCCAACATTTTCTGTGTGGAATCGAACCCAGGGCTTCAGGCATGATCGGCGACCACTCTACCACTGAGCCACATGTTCAGCTAAGATGATTTCCCCCCCCAAACCCATATGGCCATTCCTCAGATAAATAGGGCTAGGATGAATATGAAGCACAAGTCTGGTTCACAACAAAATACTCCCCCGCCCCCTCTTCCCAAACCCTTAGTTGAAGTTTCTCTTCTAACATTGAGGGATGAGAAAGGGAGAAGGGAGTCCTGAGAGAGTACCAACAACAATGGCCCCCTGAGTCCTACATCCTCTCCCACACGTGGTCCTCCAGATTCTGATCTTACCTGATTCAATGTGGAGTCTACACTGTCTCCCCACCACTGCAAGGCTCAGGATGAGCTAAATGTCAGCCCTGGCCTCAGCCCACACCCAGGGTGGAAGCTCCTAGTCCCAGACCCACTTCCACCTCTGACTGCCACGAGTTAGGCCAGACCCACCACTCACCACTATGTTGGCGGTGATGACCTCATGCATGGATTACAGGAAGACAGTCTATGGCAAAGAGCAGAAGCAGCAGGGTGAGGAGGGCAGAAGGAGGAGGGATGATTGCTGTGGGACCTTCCTTGGAGCCCTCCTATCAAGCCACAGCCATGCTGACACAAAGCATGGACAAGGCCAAGGGGTGAGACGAGATGGAGGAGCACGGGACTAAAGCAGGTACTGTTTTGTCTTGGAGCACTTGAAAATTCCAATTATATTTGGCCCATGCCAATCCCAAAGCCAACATGCAATGCCTCTCCTTGTTGTTGTTGGCCGTGAGCGCTGTCCCTGAGCTCTTTTTCTCAAGGCTGGCACTCTACCACTTGAGCCACAGGACCACTTTTGTTTACTGACTGTTCATCAAGGATAAGAGTCTCATACATTGTCCTGCCCAGACTCGCTTGGCACCATGATCCACCAGATCTCAGCTTCCTGAATAGCAATGATGCCAGGCATGAGCCACCAGTGCCCAGTATATGATGCCTTTTGAGGCATCTTGGCAAGTCTGTAAATGAGCCCCAAAGGGCCTGGATAGAACATAACCCACTCAAGGAGCTGGGATGGGGGAAGGCTGACCTCCTAGCAATTCTGGTTCCCAAAAATTAAAGATGTCAGGTGGTATATGCATCAAAGACCTAGGCCAGCAGCCACCAGGCTTAGTGGGGAAAAAGTAGAGAATACCCAAAGATTGTAGTGTAGGAATTTCTGATTTTGTATGCATGTGGGGTGTGTGTGTGTGTGTGTGTGTGTGTGTGTGTGTGTGTGTGTGTGTGTGTGTGAGTGTGTGTGTGTGTGTGTGTGAACTCAGGGCCTAGGCTCTATCCCTGAGTTTTCTTGCTCAAGGCTAGTGCTCAGCCCCTTGAGCCACAGCCCCATTTGCTTTTCGATGGTTAACTGTAGGTAAGAGTCTCAAGGACTTTCCTGTCCAGGGTGGTTGAAGCATGATGGGGGCCCCAGGGAAGCAAGAGTAAACACAACTCGCAGGTACAATCTCTATGGTGGGCGACTCCTGCTCCCTGGTGGCCAGACGCAGAACATGCGGCCCCATGCCATCATCCTCAAGAGTTCAATTTGGGGAAGTGACCAGGGCCAAGCTGACTTTTGCTCACCCTGATTGTTGATGCCAGAGCAGGTCTGTTCCACCCTAGGCCAAGAGAGCTCCAGGAGGCCCTGCTTACCAGGGACACAAGGAAGGGAGAGGTCAGCTCCAGGCTGAGCTAAGAACCTTTGCCTACGGATACCCCAACTTGGCCTTACTTATCACCATACGACCTGTCAAAGAACAACCCCACAAAACAAAATGGGAGCTGTGCCTCCAAGTGGTAGAGCTCTAGCATTGAACCAGAGAGCTCAGGGACAGGGCCCCCAAGCTTTGAGTTCAAGCCTCCCAGCTGAACTTTCCCCATAAAACACAGGTTAGCTAAATGTGAACTAGTAGGATTTGTGAAGTGTTTAAGAATGGTGATACTGAAGAAAGCACCCTAATTCTAATGACAGCTGAACTTGTGACATACAGCTTTGTGGTGAGTCCTTCAAAAGGCACAATTTCTGGGTCCTTCCTGCATGGGGGTTTTGTGCTGAGTCCCCAAAATGGTGCTGTTTGCTGAATCATCCCAAAGGGTGCTATGTGCTGAGTCCCTGAGAAGAGTGGGCTGTCCTGGGTTTTTCAAAGGGTGCTGTGTGCTGAGTCCATCACACAACATACTGTAAGCTGAGTCCTTCAAAATGTGTGGTATGCTAATTCATTCCAAAGGGTCGTGCTATGTGCTGAGCCCTTGAGAAGAGAGGGATGAGTTGAGCTTTTTGAGTGCAGTGTGCTGAGTCCTTTACACAGGGTACTCTGTACTGTCTTTCAAATGTTGCTGTGTGCTGAGTTCTTCCACAGTGTGGTATGTGTTGAGGCCCTCAAAATTGTTCTATGTGCTGAGTTTTTTTTGTTTTTTTGTTTGTTTGTCTTTTTGGGGTCCGGTCATTGGGCCTGAACTCTGGGCCTGGGCGCTCTCCCTCAGCTCTTCAGCTCAAGGCTAGCACTCTACCACTTGAGCCACAGTGCCACTTCTGGCTTTTTTCCTTTTTGCTTATGTGGTGCTGGGGAACCGAACCCAGTGCCACCTGCATGCAAGGCAAGTGCTCTACCACTGATCCACCTTCCCAGTCCATGTGCTGAGTTTTTGAAGGGTGCTGTGCACTGGGTGTTTTACACAGGGTGCTTCATACTCAGCCCTTCAAAGGTTGCTGTGTGGAGTATTAACATGGTGTGATGTGTGGAGTCTTAACATGATGTCCCTGGGAAACAGTGCTACGTGCTGAGTTTTTCAAAGTATGCCATGCACTGAGTCCTTTACACTGCGGGCTATGGACTCCCTCCTTCAAAAGGTGCTGTGTGCTGAGTACTCTACCCAGCGTACTGCATGTTGAGTCCTTCAAAGGGAGCTGTGTGCTGAGTCCTTTACACAGGGTGCTTTGAGCTGTTTTTGGAAGTGCGTTGTGTGCTGAGTCATCCCAGAGGGTGCTATGTTCTGAGTCCTTGAGACGTAGTTATCCCCAACAATCACACACACACAAACACAAACACACATACATGCATGAGTGTCACCATGCAACTGCTTGGTGAGTGGAGTGGAGGAGGAAGCCTCAGGGCCCAGTCAGGGCTGTGACTGTGGGTGGGGGACTGGGCCCAGGGGAGGAGGGGGCCGAGCCCAGGTGCCCACTTTGGTGGCAGCAATGGCCAGGGACCCAAGGGTTCAGGGTCATGTGTGCAACAGGGATGGGGTAGCCCAGGAGAGGACTGTGGGGCCAAGAGAGAGCAGAAAAAAGAGTTAGCATGAACACAAGCACCAGTGGAAACGGCTTCAGTGGTGGTGGCCTCCCAGATCATAGCGTGGGATGCTGAGCCTGCATGGCAGGCACTTCGCTGGACGCAGCCCCTCAGAGTCGCGGCAGCCATGGCGGCAGGGAGCACAGCAGAGCAGAGGCTACTGAGGTGGAGGCATAGACGGTGGCGGAAGCCGCCTTCACAGGGCAGGAGGCCACTGAGGCGGCGGTGGTGGCTGAGGAGAAGGAGCAGAGGCTGCACACAGCCCCACCACGTGCCTGCAGATGCCTCCTCCTCCACCCAGCAGCACCGTGTTTCAAACATGGAGCTGACAGCACCAAAACTCGGAGCCTCTTGCAGGCACCTAGGGGAGATGGTGTGCCCCTGGATGGCTTGTGGCCTTGACTTGGTCCAGGCCTGTGGTCCTCAGACTCGGGGCACACACCCGGAGTTGCAGCTTCTCCCAGCAGCACATGTGAATGGCCGCCCTGCATGCCTGCACCCCACGACCCCTGCACCCTGCAACCCCCCTACTCTACCCTTCCCCTACCCGTGAGGACCAGGAACCGTTCCTCTCACCTCCCCTCTCCATCCCCCCCTGGACATCCCCTGCGCCCCACAGTCCACCCTGGCTCTGCCACAAATGCACTCCAGGGGTGGGGGGTGGATGTGGGTGTCTACCCAGGGATCCCACCCTCATCCTTAGTGGCCAGTGTTCCAGGAAAAGGGGAGCTGCAGGGATGGGTGGGGAGGGGGCACCACAGAACCCCTGGCCTGGAGCAGTGGGAGCCACATAGCCACGCATCTGCACCCTTCCCTGCTGGGAACCTGGTGGCTTTAGTCAGAGGTGGGAAGCAGCACCTCCACACCTGCCTTCTAAGGTCTTTTCCTTTTCACTGGGAGGGGGTGTTAGATGCAGAACATAGGCCCCCTTGATGTGTGAACCTTTGTCTTCTGTGCTCAGTCACCCTTTCACCTGAGGACATTCCCAGAAGAGCTCACTAGAGAGGTGAGGGCACTGGGGTCAGATAGAAGGTGGGTATTTGGCAGAGAAACACACCCCCTCTGACAAACATACACCTGGCTTGTACCCCCAAACCTGGGGGGGGCTGACAACCCCAGTTTTCAACAGTTCTGACTGGGTGATCACATTTCCCAGCTCTGCCAACCTCTGCTAGTGTTCCCAGGCCATCTGGTCTCCTTGTCCTACCCAAGAATCTGCCAAGTCACCCAGAAGTATCTAGGCTGGAAGTAGGGAGTCCATCCATATATATAGCCTTTAGGACCCCAACAAAGTCCCCAACAACGACCCCACCCCAGGTCAGACACGTCTCTGGAGGCACCATGACCTCCTACTTTGTTTTCTGTCCAGGCTCTGAGGAGCCACCTGTCTCCAGACTCCTTCACCCAGCGTCCTAGGGTTTTGGTGAATGGGGATTCAAGGCTGGTTGTTGCCAAGGGGAAGGGTCTGGCCCTAGAAAAAGGGGGAGGCAGGGTGGTTCTGCATTATTAGAGCATTGTTCCCCTTGGGTGGGAGCCCCTGGTTCTGACAAGGGAACCCCCGTGCTCGAGCTGGTACATGCCCAGATGAGAAACCAACAAACTCAGGAGAGGCACTGCTCTGAGTCTGTATGCTTATGTGTGTGAGTGAAAGAGAGAAAGACAGAGAGACAGAGAGAAAGAGACAGAGACAGAGAAAGACACAGAGAGAGAGAGAGAGAGAGAGAGAGAGAGAGAGAGAGAGAGAGAGAGAGAGAGAGAGAGAGAGAGAGAGAGAGAGAGAGAGAGAGAGAGAGAGAGAGAGAGATCATCTTTCTCAAGGTACAGCCTGTCTGTGCTCAGGTGAATAATCAGTTGTCAAATTCATGGATAAGTCTTCTGTCACTGGTTTGGATTTTTGTGTGTTTGTGTTTCTCTCTCTCTCTCTCTCTCTCTCTGTGTGTGTGTGTTGGGATAGCAGGGAGATGAGAACAATGAAAATATATTTGTCACTGTGTCTAAAAAGAGCAAGAGCATTTTATTTGTTGTTCTTTAATCACTAATGTCCAGTATGAGCCCAGCCACAATTTTTGTATTCTCTTTCACCGTTTCATGGCTCCTTTAGGGAAGGTTTCAGTAGATGTTCCTTTCCACCTCTTTCTTCCCCTTTCCTGCAGCCCACAGTAGCTGCTGGACCTGTGTTGGTCTCCCTTAGGAGGCCTGTGTGAACTGCAGACCAGAGTGGACACCTGCCCTTCTGTCTTCAGCCAGAAGGCTCATGAGGCTACTGTGACAACAGCTGCACTCTTCCAGCCAGACAATATGCTCTGGTGTGTATAATTGGAGCTAATTCAAAGTTGGGAATGTGTCTGCCAAACATAAATAGGGAATGAGATGGGGGGGGAGTAGGGCAGTGGCTGTGAAGCTAGGAGGGTTGGGAAGTGTCAAACGGTGTGACATGGCAGATGGTTCACCGTGACCGAGAATGAGAGGGGAATCTTACCCAGGCATTGGCAGTGTCTGTGGGCATCAGGGAAGGGGGCTCCGGGCACCCAATGGTGGTGTGGATACCCTCCCGGGGCAGTGCACTGGTGGGCAGTCCTCCCTGGAGTTCTGCAGACTCCAATCTGTGCCCTCCTGGGCTGTTTCCAGCTGGGCAATGATAAGCAAGTGTGTTCCCCATGCTGGAGCCTGCTTGGGATCAGGACATGGCAGTTAGCTAGGGCTCTCTGAATGCCATTTTCTGTAACCTGCTGTAGGCTGTCTGCAAGGAAAAGGGGACCACTGACTTTGGAACCCTTTAAGTTTGATTGGGACAAGTGAAATACCAGATTTTCCAGGGTTTTTTTTTCTTGAAGCTGGCAATTTCTACTAATGCCTGGGATTCTGGATTGGTCAAATTAGATGTACCATTTCAGCCACCAAACAATGACGTTCAAAGTGGCACAAGCAGAGTTCCCAAGCCAGATGGTCTCCTGCTATGAAGGTCATGCCTTGACTGCCTTTCTCCGGCAGCTGCTGATTCTCCTCCGGCTCTCTCTAGGGTGACCACTACAGTTGAGGATGTCATGGGGAGCACAGACTGTGACCTCACCATCCGCAGCAACCTGCCAGCTGTGAACAGAGACAATTCCCCAAACCTGTACTGGACTCTGGGAGATTCAGAGACCCGGGATGCCTCAAGGATCCTTTCTCTGCAACATGAAATTTGGGGGCCGGATATGGTGAACCATCCTTTCTGGCCCCAGGGAGTGGAGAAGAGGGCTCTTGAGCCGGGCATTCACTTCCCAGCAACCTTGTTCACACCAGAGTAGGGAATTGAGTTCCACAGAGCAGGTCAGTGGCTGGATAGAGATCTTTGAGAA
Source organism: Dipodomys merriami (assembly GCF_024711535.1). Classification (NCBI taxonomy): domain Eukaryota; kingdom Metazoa; phylum Chordata; class Mammalia; order Rodentia; family Heteromyidae; genus Dipodomys; species Dipodomys merriami. The sequence goes on from NW_027203033.1 coordinate 75,453, forward strand.
GATAGGCATCCCAGAGACCCCGGAATCCAGTGAGTACATCATGGCTCACATCCTTGGAAACAAAACAGTTAAGTGGGTGGCACCAGGAGGGTAGGAAAGGAGAGAGAACAGTGAGAAAGCTACATCAGGCTTTGCCCCCACCAAGGATGCTTACCTGAATTGAATGGGACTTTTCTGTAGTATTGTTGTAGGCAAATGCTCATTTATTTATACAACAAACGGTTACAGTGTGTGCCAGGGCCGGAAGGGAAGGGGGCGGCATAGACAATGAAAGGTTCCAGTGCTGGTTCCACAGCACATGAAGAAATCTTGGTTTGAGTTGGATGCCGGTGCTTCACACCTGTCATCCTAGCTACTTAGGAGGCTGAGATGGGAGGATTGAGGCTTAAGGCCCAGGCAGGAAAGCTTGTAAGACTCTTATCGCCTAGTAACTACCAAAAAGAAAACGCCAGAAGTGGATGAGTGGCTCAAGCCATAGACTGTTGGCTTTGAGTAAAAAGGCTCAGGGACAACACCCATGCTCTGAGTTCAAGGCTTAGGAGTGACACAAAGAGAGGAAAGAGAAAGAGAGGAGGAAACAATGGAGGGAGAAAAGGAGGAAAGGAAGGAAGAAGGGAGCATGCAAGCTTTGGTTTGGAGTCCCTGGATCAAGGGAGCCAACCATTCACAATCTCTGTGGGGTCAGTTTAAGAGCCAAAATCCAGTATGTAGGACCAAGCCACAGACCCCTCAGTCACTTCATGACATCTAGAATCTGTATGGTCGCTGACTGCAGAGGGAAACAGTCTCGGGTAGACCATAGGGTTCAGGGTGGGTCACAGAGTTTCAATCTCCCCTGTCTCACCGAGTTTATTTTCCTGTCAGATAAGAAAGTGTCCAATGGCTAGAGAGGTATAGAGTGAAAGAGTGTCAAGAGGGGTTGTCAAGGGATAAGCATTGCAACGGACCAGCTCGGCCGGAGCACTGGGACCGATGGGACAGGGATCTCGGGATAGGTGGGCAAAGGAGTTGGCGAAGTGACAAACAGACATAGACTCAAAAGAGTTGCATCTGAGTGTATCTTTATTGAGGAGAATTAACATTTTTATACAGTGTGTGATCGTGACATAGATTTTTTGTTTATTTAAGCACGTAATCAAATTTTTAAAGGCAAAGCATTGATGAATTACATGAAAATTAATGACTATTCCACCAACTGTTTAAGCTAAGTGGTGCGAAACAAGTCTAGCATATTGTTTAATAGAATACGTCATCTATTCAGCCTTTTTTATGTTTAATAATTAACAAACCTAAGACAGGGCTGTACTTACATTATACTCTTTTTAATTTTATCCAATTAATTTCATCTTTATAAGCTCCTGTATAAGGAAATGGTTCTTGGTTGGTTCAGGAAATATGTCACTAACTTTATATTTTGTGTGAAAACACCATCTATTCCCTATAACGTAAGTTGGACTAAACTTAATCATAACTGTTGGGAGAATCTTTCTTTTTCTTATATAATCAGAGGTCCCTTCTTTTTTAGAACTCTCTAAACTACTGGGATAACTCTTTCTAACTTAGTTTAGTTTATTGATTTTGTCTGTTGGACATATCTAGAAATTTTAAGTCTCTATATTTACTATTTGTGAGCTGCAAAACCGCTTGTGAAGTTGTAGGAGTTTCTGGAGGCAACGTCACATCAGATGATAGATTGATTGGGGGATTGCCCACATTTAATCTTTGGCCTTAGTCTTTATTACTTAGAGAAGCCATCTCTATTGGACTGGAAAAATACAACATGCTCTGTTCACGGATCAATAGAAAAATAGCCAAAATGAGAATAAAGGCAACGAATGTACAGCCAAGAAGAATATAGTAAGAATAAGGGTAGAGGCTATAAAGGTGCAGCCAAGTGTATGGGAAGCCTTGAACCAACACTCCTTTCCTGGGGGCATGCTTCCTTGAAGCTCTTTGTCCAACACAATCTCTCACGCAGACTCCGCAGAAGGTGGGGTGGCACCCACTGGTCACAGAAAGATGTCCACTCAGCTGGAAATACCAGGAACCACTGGAAGTGAAGAAACTTAAGCGTTTGACCTTGTTTCTCTGGCCAGAGATTATTCATTGAACTTGCAGTCCCTTATTCTGTTGTCCATGTCAAATCAGAAGCCATTTATCCACCACAGGCAGCTTTATGGAAGTGCTCTGCCCACCTGCGCCGGCCTCTCTTTGCTGAACCCAGCTAAGGACTCATTGCAGACACATCTTCATGGCTGCTTTGCCTGCTGTGATCTCTGCTCCTTTCCAAACGCTTGCTTCGGCAGCTTTCTCTCCATTGTGCCTCTCGGACTGGGTTCCCATGGTGGTTGGATACTGAGCTGCTTGTTAGAGGAGGAAACAAGAGTTGTTGTATACAATGGCAGGTCTGAATTGGCCTGGAGGCAGGACAGACGCTCTCCCAGGTGGGACTTGTCAGGGCACAGGGCAGGCATCCTGCCACTGGGCCCTGGGACACTGTGGTGAGCAGCAGTCACACTGGAATGTCTCTTTCTCAGACAACAACGGGTTAAGTCTGACCAGATTGTCTTTTTTAGGGAATCCAGTTCTCCACCATCTCCTGGGGGATGCCTGGGGCTTGAGTCTATGCCAAGCTCCACTTCTGTCCAGAACCTTTCATTCCAAAAGTTTCAACCAAGTGTATGTGGCATGGCAAAGCATGAAGATGAAGAGGGAGGACGATCCCAGATCAGGCATGTCAGGCCATTGTAGCCATGACCTCAAATGACAACCTAGACCATCAGTGATAGAGCCTTCGACACAGCCACATGGCACTTAAAATCCTGGCACTCTGGGTTCACCATTGACGACCTGGTTGTCGTTGGCTACAGGATGCCTGTGCAGTACATCCTTGGGGAATGGGAATTTTGCTGGCTCAATCTGAAAATGACACCTGCAGTGTTCATTCCTGGACAAGAGACAGAGGTAGACATGCCACTGGCACAGGACAGCCAGGAAATGAGGGCGGGAGTCAGACCCGTGTTGCTCTGAGACTTCCTCTAGGGAACTCTAGGGCCCCGTGACTGCCACTCTCTGAGGTAGAGGTGGGTCTCTTTGCTGGCTCAGCCTTTATTCTAGAAGACAGATGTAGGATTCAGAGAGGGCCGACTGAAGGTCGAGGCTGGTTGGAAAACCAGAGGCACTGGGTTCTGAGCAGGGTTGTTTCTTTGAGGATACTCACAACCCAAGATCATTCCTGGGATGGATCAGCCCATTTCTCCTTCTCGAGAGAGAGGGACCTAGAGCCCTCCAGTCTGCATCCCATGGCTGAGAAATCTATTCATTCCCATATCCTTGGTTGGATAACTAGACCTCAACTGACTGCCCAGTGTTGAGGCAGGACAGGGAGAGATCTTGAGTCCTTGATGAGGTCATGGTCAGTATGAGATGTTTTTTAAAATTTTTTTATTGTAAAGATACTATACAGAGGGTTACAGTTACATGAGTGAGGTAATGAGTACACTTCCTCTTGAACATTGTTACCCCCTCCATTGTTTTCCCCCTACCATCCCCTCCCTCCCTCCCTTCCCTGAGGTTCTTTTTTTTTTTTTGATTGTGATTAAGTGATTACATAATTTCCGGAAATTCACAGTATTGTGGAATAATGATGCTCATTTAAAGTCACAAGTTCATTCTAATTTTCCTGGAGCAAATTGTCTATCACAGTCTGTAATATATAACGGTGCTCACATGTTATATACCATATATGTGATCAGCAGCATGGGGATATTTGGTAGTGGTTCAACCAGATGAGTGGGAGTTCTTTGTTTCTTAAGTCCTATTAGTTTTGTCATATCACCTAACATTTTGGATTTAGCATCCACTTATCAGGGAGACCATGTACTGTTTGTCTCTTCATTCTTGGCTTACCTCGCTCAACATGATTCCTTCTAGCTCCATCCATTTCCCTGCAAATGCCATTATTCTGTCATTTCTAATGGCTGCATAATATTCCATTGTGTATAGATACCACAATTTTTGGATCCATTCATCTGTGGTGGGGCATCTAGGTTGTTTCCATATCCTAGCTATTGCGAACAGTGCTGCAATAAACATGGAGGTGCACGTGTCCTTGTATATTGGTTCCTGTTGTTCAGGGTAGATGCCTAGAAGTGGTATGACTGGGTCGTAAGGGAGGTCAATCTTTAGCTTTCTAAGGACCCTCCAGACTGCTTTCCAAAGTGGTTGTATAAGTGTACATTCCCACCAGCAGTGTAATAGCGTTCCTCGTTCTCCACATCCCCTCCAGCATTTGTGGTTGGCTGATTTGTGGATGTGGGATATTCTGACTGGGGTAAGGTGGTGTCTCAGGGTTGTCTTTATTTGCATTTCCTTCACCACCAGAGATGATGAACATTTCCTCATGTGTTTCTTTGTTTTGGCTATTCTAGGTCTTTTGTTGTTCCATATGAAATTTTGGACTGTTTTCTGTATTTCAGTGATGTACGTCATTGGGATTTTAATAGGAATTGCATTGAATTTGTATATTAGTTTTGGAAGTATTACCATCTTTACTATATTAAGTTGGCCTATCCAGGAGCATGGGAGGTCTTTCCATTTCCTAGTGTCTTCTGCAATTTCTTTCTTTAACTGTTTATAGTTCTCAATAAATAGTTCTTTTACATCTTTGGTTAGGTTAATTCCTAAATATTTTATTTTTCGGGAGGTTATTGTGAATGGGGTTGCTCCCTTTATTTCCCTCTCTTCCTGTACATTATCAGTGTATAGGAAGGCAACTGATTTTTGTGGGTTTATTTTGTATCCTGCTATTTTGACGAAGAGAGTTATGATTTCTAAGAGATTCGGGAAGGCCTTTTAGGGATCGTGGAGGTATAGTATCATGTCGTATGCAAAAAGGGATAGTTTAACTTCTTCTTTCCCTATGCGGATCCCTTTAATGTCTTTTTCTTGCCTTATTGTCCGGGCTAAGGGTTCTAGGACTATATTGAAGAGGAGTGGAGACAGTGGGCATCCTTGCCTTGTTCCTGATTTTATGAGAATTGGTTGTAGCTTTTCCCCATTAAGTATAATATTGGCTATTGGTCTGTCATAAATGGCTTTTATTGTTTTTAGAAATGTTCCTTCTATTCCTATTTTCTCCAGAGCTTTTAGCATGAATGAATGTTGAATTTTGTCAAAGGCCTTTTCTGCATCTGTAGCAATAATCATGTGATTCTTGACCTTGGCTCTGTTGATATGTTGGATTACATTTATTGGCTTACGTATGTTAAACCATCCCTGTGTCTCTGGGATGAAGCCTACCTGGTCATAGTGAATTATGTTTTTTATGTGTTTCTGGATTCTGTTACCTAGAATCTTGTTAAGGATCTTTGCATCTGTGTTCATTAAGGAGATTGGCCTGTAATTCTCCTTTTTGGTTGGGTCTTTGCCTGGTTTGGGAATGAGTGTGATATTGGCTTCATAGAATGAGTTTGGGATAGCTCCCTCCTTCTCTGTTTCTCTGAAGAGCTTGAGGAGTATGGGTATTAGTTCTTGTTTAAAGGTCTTATAGAATTCTGCTGTGAATCCATCTGGTCCTGGGCTTTTTTTTGTTGGAAGACTTTTGATAGCTTCCTGTATCTCATTGTAGGATATTGGCTTATTTAATTGGTTAACTTCTTCTTTGCTCAGTTTGGGCAACTTGTATTTCTCTAAAAATGCATCCATTTCTGCCCGATTTTCTTCCTTTAGAGAGTATAGCTTTTGAAAGTAGTCTGTTAGAATTGTTTGGATATCTTGGGTACGTGTGGTGATGTTTCCCGTGGCATCCCTAATCCTATTAATATGGGTTTCCTCTCTTCTTTTTTTAATTAATCCAGCCAATGGGCAATCAATTTAGTAAATTTTTTAAAGAATCACCTTTTTGTGTGGTTTATTTTGGTTATGGTTTTCTGATTTTCTAATTGGTTAATCTCTGCTTTTAATTTGGTTATCTGGCTTCGTCAAATAGGATACAGGGGATTATGTCGATCCCTTTGTATTTACTTAAGTTCCTTGCATGAACTATGATATGGTCTATTTTGGAGAAAGTTCCATGAGCTGCTGAGAAGAATGTGTACTGTGTTGTTTTAGGGTGAAATACTCGGTAGATGTCAGTTAATTCCGCTTGAAGTATGGCCTCTCTTAATTCGGTAGCTTCTTTGCCAATCCTCTGGTTGGTAGACCTGTCCTTTGGTGAGAGTGGTGTGTTAAAGTCTCCTAGTATTATCGTATTGGGATCTATTTTATTCTGTAAGTTTGAGAGCATTTGTTTAACATCTCTGGGTGCACCAATATTTGTGGCATATAAGTTGATGATGGTTATATCCTCCTCTTGGATTGTTCCCTTTATTAATATGTAGTGTCCGTCCTTGTCTTTCTGTACTGATTTTAATGAAAAGTTTATTTTGTCAGATATCAGGACGGCTACACCTGCTTTCTTACTGGGGGCGTTTGATTGGTAGATCCTTTTCCACCCCTTCACTCTGAGTTTGTTTGTATGTTTGGCTGAGAGGTGGGTCTCCTGAAGGCAACAGATGGATGGTTCTTGTTTTCTGATCCAGTCCTCAGTTCGTTTTCTTTGAATTGGCGAATTCAGCCCATTTATATTAAGAGAAAGTATAGAGAGATGCATTGTTGTCCCTGCCATTCCGTTTTCCTAAGTTTTTCTTCTTTCCTTTCCTCCTGTGCTTGCTCAGTTAGACTTTGAGTAACGCCTGTTTGGGGCAGGCCCCAGTTCCTGGTTGCTTTCTTCAGGTTGTGTCCCCCCTCTTAGAATTCTTTGTAATGCTGGCTTAATGTTTATGTATTCATTTAGTTTTTCTTTGCTATTAAAAGTTTTCAGTTCTCCATCGAATGTGAATGCTAGCTTTGCCGGGTATATTAGTCTGGGTTGGCAGTTATTGGCTCTCAGGGCTCGTATGGTGCTTTCCCAGGCTTTTCTTGCATTCATTGTTTGTGTGGAGAGATCTGCAGTGATTCTACTTTTTTTCCCATTGTAGTACAGGTCCTTCTTCATTTCTGCTGCATGAAGGATTGTTTCCTTATTATTCAGATCTATCATTTTTACTATAATGTGTCTAGAAGTGTTTCTCCTGGTGTCTTGCTTGTTGGGTGTTCGATAAGCTTTTTTGATGTAGTTAAGATGGTCGTTTTTGAGGTGGGGAAAATTTTCATTGATTATCTTGTTAAATAGGTGTTGCATTCCCTTGTTCTGGAATTCCTCACCTTCGTCCACTCCGATTATGCGAAGGTTAAATTTTTAGCATTATCTGCTGACTCTTGAATTTCCCTTTGGTTTAATTTGAGTGATTTTTCCATATCTGTCACTTTTTGGTCCAGTTGGTGTATTCTGTCTTCTGTATCTGACACTCTACCTTCCCTTTCATTCACTCTGTTGATCGTGGCTTATATTGTGGTTTGCATGGAGGAAATGGATCCCTTTATGGATTCAATGTTGGTTCTCAGAGTACTGATCTCCCCTCTCAATGAGGTATGCATTACCTCTAATTTGGGGTTTATCTCACTTCTTACTGAGGTTTGTGCAGCTTCTATTTTTGCATGCATCTCTTGTTTGATACCCTGTATCTCTTTTGATAGATCATCCTTGTGCTCTTTCAATTTCTGATCAATTTCTCGCTTTATTTTTTAAGTCATTGCCTCCAGCAACCCTTGGATGTAGCTTTTGTCTTCCATTCCTGCTTTGCTCCCACTGGGGCTCTCCCCTGCGTGGCTGCTGGCTTTTGAGGTGAGCTTGCTGTCCTACATGGTGGTAAACCTTGTGATTTTTCTCTGTGATTTTCGCATGGGGGTTCAGGAGACTGCTCTTCAATTTTGTTTTGGTGTGTCTGTCTTTGCTTGGTTGCTGATTCTATATTGGTAGAGAGAGTCTGTGCCTGATCTGGGTTCTGTTGGGAGCCTATTTCCAGCTGCTATTCTGACCTACTTAGGATTCTCAGCTCTCTGCTGTAGATTGCTGGCAGTTCCCGCCTTTGGAAGGGTTGAGCAGTCTAGACCGCTTGTGTTTGCTCCTACGGGTGCTCTTTTGAAGAACAGATGCTCTGGATGCACTCTCCCAAATACTGGAGTCTGCTATGGACTCCTGATGCGTTTTTGTTTGTTTGTTTTGGGCTGGTTGTGGGCTTGAACTCTAGGTTTGGGTGCTGTCCCTCAGCTCTTCAGCTCAAGGCTGGCACCCTACCGTTTGAGCCACAGCACCACTTCTGACCCTTTTTGCTTTTGTGATGCTGAGGAATCAGTTCCAGAGCCTCATACTCCAAGACTATCACTCTATTTCTGAGCCACCTTAACAGTCTGAGCTCCTGCTTACTATCAGGTGCTGGCAGCCTGTGTTGCCCAATTCCCAGTCTAGTGTATATGGGTGGAGTTTTGGTGGTGTTTGTGCTTCTCTTGTCCTGGGCCTCCAGGTCTTTTGTTGTCACAGGCGTGCTTCCCGGGGAGTGTTTTTTCCTGGTTTTCTCCCCTCTGTTGAGGCGTATGCTCAGCTTTTTACTTCAGTTGGGAGGAGTTGGTCGTGTTGTTCAGGCGCTGGATCCCCGGGCCTGGTTCCGGCCCCAGCCTGGAGCGCGGCCAGTAAAGGTTGGGGGAGGGGTCTTCGCTTTTTTCTGTTCTGAAATTCTTCTTTTCCTCTCTTTCTTTTTTGTTATTTTCCACCTCTGGTTTTTCTCTGAGTGTTCATCTTTTTGTTGTTTTCTGTCTCTTGGGGAGATTAAGCGTTGGAACTCGAACTCTCTTTTTGGTTGGAGAGAGCTGTGGCGTTTCCCTACTGCCCGTCGCCATCTTGGTCCCCCCTTATACATAAGCTTTAAAATGTTGCTTCCCCCCTGTTTTTCCTTTTTTGTTTTTCTTTTTCATGGTCATGGGCCTGGGCACTGTCCCTAAGCTCTTAAGATCAAGGCTAGCACTTTACCACTTGAGCCACAGGGCCACTTCAGTTTTTCTGGCTGTTAATTGGAGGTAAGAGTGTCACAGATTTCCTGCTAAGGCTAGCTTTGAACTACCATACTCAGATCTTAGCTCCTGAGTAGCTAGGATTACAGACATCAGCTACTGGCTCCCAGCTAAAATGTTACTTATTTTAAGTTCTGTGATTTAGTTGAGGGAGTAGCATGAGTGTGTAGAAAGGTAACTTACAAATAATCTCCAAATAATTTCAGAGTTTCATTTTCATAATACTTATTGCAATGATTAATAACAGAAGCTCACAAAGTAACAGAATGATCCTTCATTTTCCCCTTCCTATAGGTATTATTGGAAGAAAATGAGTGAGATCCAAGTCTAAGACAATATGTACTTGAAATTATAAAAAATTATTTTGATGACACATAAACAACCAGATTACACAACATCATTTTCATTTTTTAAAGAAAGGAATGTCATACAGGTATATTTATTGGCAGGTTTTTTCATCTGAAAAACAAAGAAAAAAGTATCATAAAAAAGCTGATGGGAATCAGCAGCTATGTAAGTGTGATTGGAGAGTTTAAGACATGAATTTATTCAGGTAAAATAATTATTTGGGAAAGGTATCTGTTCACTGAGTTTATTCATCATTAATTTTATTCATGTATCACTTAATATATAAACACATACATGTGTGTGTGTGTGTGTGTGTGTGTGTGTGTGTGTGTGTGTGTGTGTGTGTGTGTGTGTGTGTATCAGCAGTATCCGTCCAGTGAACTGTTTGGTTAGGTAATTTCATGTTAAGTTCATCAAAAAGATGGACTTCCATAAACTTTAACAACCCTGCAACACCACTGCACATGCAAACTTAAGGGTTCACCATTGTAAGCCAGACCTGTGTTTTACCAAAGCATATACAAAGCGTATATAGTGTGTTATTTTTTCATTTAGGCTTGACACAAAATGTGTTTGTCCCTAGAAATAAATGATGGTATTATAACTACAATAATTTATTGTAAATCTTTACATTGAACACATGTTCAACATGAGTTGTTCGTTCTTTCTTTTTCATATTTTAATTTTAGGAAGTTGATTTGAGTTTTGATGTTGTGTTTGCCAGACAGGTACTCCACCACTGGAGTCACTACACCAATCCTTTTTGTTTAAGTTACTTTACTCATAGATTAGCAATTTTTGCACCTAGCCTAAAAAGCAGGGATCATAATTGCATTCCAATATCCCTACCTAGTAGGTGGATATGGGTGATACTTTCCTTCCTAGAATGTCTCAGAAGTGTGATCTTCTCAAATTCTACCACTTTAGTTAATAGTGTGTGATCCAGTTCTGCCTATCTGTAGAAGACAGAAATAAATGATTACCGGTAATTTGAGTTAATCATTGGCTGATATAGGTGATTTGATATTAAAATGTAGGGTAAGTTTAAAAGTATAATCACAGTAGTCATATTTTGCTAAGTAAATTTTGTTTCACATTAAAAACACATCTTAACCAGAATTAATGACTTATTTTGCTGTCTGTCAACTGGTATGTCATTTGGGAAACCTCATGTCTTCCATGCATGATAAAGGACTTTGAATGATCTGATGTACTGGCTCACATCTATAATCATGGTTAGCAATCAGAAATAAATAGATCACAATTTGAACATAGCCTAACCAAAAATTTAGGAAGTCCCAGCAGGTCATGGAAGATTCTCCAAAATACAACCTATCCTATGTCACACAGAAATTCTGTCCAAATTGAAAGAAAAATTAATTGAATTCCCATACCTTGTCAGACCACAGCAGAATAAACTTACAATTAAACAGCTAAAGCAAAAATAATTGTCAAACCCATGAAGACTGAACAACATATTGCTGAATGACCAGTAGGACACTGAAGAGATTAGCATAGAAATCTGAAAGTTTCTGGAATTTAACAAAAATGAACACACAAAATACCAGCTCCTCTGGGACATATTAAATGCAGTACTTACAGAAAAATTTATAGCTTTGAATGCCTACATCAAGCAATTGGGGAAATCTCAAATCAGTATTTTTGTTATGTACCTAAAGCTCTTTGAAGAGAGGAACATGTCCAAACCTAAGTGGGCGGAAACAAATGAAAAAATTAAGTCAGAAATAACTAAATAAAGACAAAATAAAACATAGAAAGATCAACAAAACAGAGCTGGTCCTTTCAATAAATTAACAGACTTGACAGACCCTTACCAAATCTGACTTAAAAGAGACCTTATATAGATAGAAAGATAAGTAAAAACACACAGATTGGGAGAAGGTCTTTAGTTGCTCTGCAACATACAATGACCTCAATCTCAAATATTCTTAGAGCTCCAAAAGTTAACCCCCCAAAAAAACAAATCCTCATAGAAACAACAACCCTCATAATATAAGTGGGCTTAAGATTTAAGGAGAGACCTCTCTGAAGAAGAAATATGAATGGCCAATAGATACATGAAAAATATGCAACATTTCTGGCCATAAAAGAAATGCAAATCAAAGCAAAATTGAGATTCCACCTCACCCCAGTTTGATTGACCATTACGAAGAAAACTAATAATATCAGATGCTGGGCTGGTGGGGATATGGCCAAAAAGGAACATTACTATACTCACTATTGGTGGAAATGTAAACTTGTTCAAATACTCTGTAAAAAAAAGTATAAAGGTTCCTCACTAGAGCTCCCCGATGACCCAGCAATGATGGATCAAGAAAATGTCATATATATTCACAAGAAAATTCTATGCTTTCATCAGAATGAATGAAATTGCCCCATTTGTAAGGAAATGAAATCATTTGGAAACATAATAATTCAAACAAGCCAGACCTAAAGAATCATAGGCTACATATTTTGACTCATTTGGAAAAACTAGTATATGTCTAGGATATTCCCAATAGCTCAATAGCAATATGCATATCACCATAAAATGATGCTTATCGAAATGAGCTCCAAGAAATGGATACAAGATGATTGTATAGTGAACTGTTTTTAGTTATTTCTATTTAGTTTTTACCCTTTGGTTTATTCCCTGTAGTTACTGTTTTTGATTTCTGTACCCTTTGTCTTATACATAAGTTAATCTGATTTGGGGAAGGGAAGGGAAATCACAGAAATGGTCGACAAAGATTAACCAAAGCAACAGTGATATGCACTAGACGCTATGTTAGAAATAAGCTTTACAATTTTGTGGGAGTGGGATGTCAGGGTTGGGGGAAGCACGAAAAAATAAGGAAGGGGTAACACTGTTAAAAATGTACTCATTACTTATGTAACTGTAACCCATCTCTCTGTATATCACCTTCATAATAAAAAAACAAAACAAAAAGAGAACTCATCCAAATACAGAAAATCAGAGACAAAAATGAGACAACACAACAGATATAAGCAAAATTGAGAAGTTATAAGAGAGTACTTTGAAAATCTTACGTCAATCACCTGGAGAATCTTGGAGAAATTGATGCTTTCCTATACTGGATCTGAAGCAAGAAGTAACACATAAGAAGAAATGAAAATGAAATGTCAGTAAACCACTTCCCATTCCAGAAAAATCTAGGCCTCAATGAATTTACCATGAAATTAAGGCCTGCAAAGAACTTACAATACACAGATGTAACTCTTCAATGGATAGAAAGGGAAATGGAATTATCAAACACATTCTATGAAGCTAGAATTAGACTCTTCCTCAAATCACATAGGGACTCACCAAAGAAAGAGAACTATGAACCCAACTCTTTGATAAGCAATTATGCAGAACTTCTTAATAAAATTCTCACCAACTAATTTCAGCAACTAACAAAAAATAATATTGTATGATCAAATAGGATTCACCCTAGGATACAATTGGATTGAATATTCTTGTCAATAATCATAATACAAACCATCAGCAGAAGCAGGGACAAGAAACACATGATCGTCTATAGGGATGTAGTAATAGCTTTTAACAAGCTCCAATACCCCTTTATGATTAAAAGGTCTGAGAAGCTAGGAATGCATGGAACATTCCTCAATATAATACACACACACACTCACACACACACACATATGACACACACACACACATATATATATATATATGAAACACATATCACACACACACACACACACACACACACACACACACACACACATATGACAGAGATAATTAGCATTTACCTAACCGTGGAAGCACGGAGACATTAACATCAGGAATGAGACAAGGATGTCCACTCTCTGCACTACTCTTCAATATGGTAGTGGACTTTCTAGCAAGAGCAATAGGCAAGAGAAAAACATAAAGGGGATCCAAATAGGGCAGAAGTAAAACTATCCCTTTTTTACAGATGAAATATTCCTGTATTTAAAGGACTCTATAGCTTCTTCCTCCAAGTTACTAAAGGTGACACTAGCCTTCAGCAAAGCATCAGGGTATAAAACCACAAGAGTCAGTAGTTTTTCTGTGTTACCAACAATGGGAAGATCCAGGCTGAAATCCAAAAAACAACCTCATATGTATTAGTTTCAAAATCAAATCAAATCTAAACTAAACAAAACAACAACAGGAATTAATTAATTTAATTAAAAATGTGAAGGACCTCTACTGTGAAAACTTTAAAAATCTAAAAAGGGAAATTGAAGGAGACTCAAGGAAATGGAAAATCTTTTAATGCTCCTGGTTGGAAGAATTTACATGAAGAAACTGCAATACTACCCCCAAACAATTGACAATGCAATACTCATCAAAATCCCAACTATATACTTCAATACAATAAAGAAAGCAATCCAAATTTAATACGGAATTACAAAATTACAGATGAAACAGAAGGCTTAGAAATGAACTCATGGGCCTATAGTGGTCTTACACACACACACACACACACACACACAGAGAGAGAGAGAGAGAGAGAGAGAGAGAGAGAGAGAGAGAGAGAGAGAGAGAGAGAGAGAGAGAGAGAGAGAGAGAGAGAGAGAGAGAGAGAGAGAGAGAGAGAGAGAGAGAGGCATTCTATTCACCCATCAGAAAGGATGACTTTTCACCAGTCTTAAGGAAAATGAAAGGCTTGGTAAAATTATACTAAGAGCAAAAAGAACGGAATGCAGACTCAGAGCAATATAAGTTTCATGGATTCATTCATTTATGGTAGCTAGAAGGTGCCTACAAATCTACAAATAAAGAAGACTGATTCTATCTCGTCCCAGTTAGAATGGCCATTATCAAGAAAGCTAACAATAGCAAATGTTGACATGGATGTAGCCAATTGGGAACTCTATTACACTGTTGGTGGGAAATTACACTTGTTCATCCACTGTGGAATGCAATACAGAGTTTCCTGAAAAGACTAAATATAGATCTCCCTTAAGACCCAGTAATTCCCCTCATCGGCAGTAATTCAATAAATAACAAACAATCTCACATGAAAGCTACCTGCATAACACAGGCCCAGAGTTCAAGGACTTGCAAAACGTTACCACTGCTGTTATTTGTTTCTTCAAATATGAACTTTTGACATGAGAAACCAAGTCATTCTATTTGCAGTAGCTAGGATAGGACTTAAATGTTGTGGGTGATAAAAAGGCTTCTTTGTTGAATGTTAGGAAAAGAGGTAGGCAGTCCAAGAAAAGGGAGATTTTTTTTGTTGTTAGTCTGAAGGGCTTGAAGTCTGGGCTTGGGCACTGTCCCTGAGCTCTTCAACTCAAGGTGAGTTCTCTACCTCTTGAGCCACAGTGCAACTTCTGGTTTTCCTGTGGTTAAATGGAGATATGAGTCTCAGGGACTTTCCTGCCCAGGGGGCTTTGAACCACAGTCCTCAGCTTCCTGAGTAGCTAGGATTACAGTTGTGAGCCACTGGCACCAGGATAAAAATGGGGGAATTTTAGAAAAGAAAATCCACCTCTTCACCTGTGTCTAAACCTCAGATATCACTATTAGAACACTCCATCCTCAACTCATTTCATCAGATATTTGTAAAGTTTCTCTTTCCCTTTATGTAGGAATACTGCAGTCAATATCAACTCAGCTGTGGGACTGGATCAATTGTATGTTAATTTCTAGCACCTAAATCAAGAACTGTTACATCAAAACAAATGAACCCCTCAGTTGGAATAATTGTTTTCTCTTTTTATTACAAATCTGTGCTTTATTAATTCCTAATGTGATACTCGACCTCCTAACAGACTGATGATATTTTCTTTCTCTTCAGCAATTGTCCTTCTCCCACATGTGGTCAAATATTTAAGATTTCAAAGATTTCCATTGATAATTCATTAAGTTGACCTCTAAGATAATGTGCATTTCTGGAATTTGGTCTGCTGTCTTGTTCTTACATGCACAGGCTTTCTATGATTTATTTGTTCTACAAGCAATTCTACTTTCCAATCTTCGTGTGATCAATTTTAGTCCCTCTCCTCAGTCTTTCTGACCCTCTCTCTGGAGTCTCATTTGAGTCTGTCTCATAAAAAATATATTATCAACTAAATGACTCTCAACTTCTGTTTCTGGCCTGACTGCATGTAGTCTGTGATAACAGCCCTGACTGGCTGTGCTTACTGGAGTGTTTTTTGTTTGTTTTGTTTTGTTTTGTTTTGTTTTTAGAAGTCTAGGATCACTATTGAAGGTAGTAGCTTTTCTGAGCCTTTGTGATCCCCTGGCTTAGAGTCAATGGGTTTTTCTCCTAAAGATACAAAGAACAGGTGACTAAATTCCTGTTTAAATTGTCTCAAAATGAGGCAATCTGGCATCCTTGCAAAGCCATAAAAAATCCTCTATAACCAATTACAGAAATGTTATATCAAGATGGCTTGTTAAGATGACTGTTCATTGGAAATGTTCATCTCCAAGTCACCACCATACAACTGATCACATTCCTGGGAGCAGACTTTTGGAAGAAAGGTTCCCCTTCCTTCCTTATCTTATTATAGATCAAACCATAATATTCTGCAGTTGTGGTCAGCCTGGAGCACTTTTTCCCAAGAATATTCTGTAGTGTAAAAGAGGACCAACTATCAAAATAAAGGTGAAAATACTTGTCTACTACAGAATGATTTATTGTGCTTATATCTATTGTTATTTTAACAAAAAATCTATTGTTATTTTCATTACTTTAAACACATGGATAATTTATATTGGGATTAGACAAGTGGCAAAGGATTAATAGAATAAAGATTCCATTTACTTTCATATATCCAATATAATACACTTAACCCCTTATGAAAAATTAAATCCAACTGTAGAAACAATGTCAAAAATATAAAATAAGCCTTAATATGAATAAGGACTTTTTAGAAATTCAGCTGCTAGATTTCTCATGGAGAGCTTTCATAACACTTTGTGAAGCACAAGTCAGAACCTCACTGAAGTGTAGATGGTTTTCCCTCTCCTTTCTGTCATGCTCTGTCATTATCAATCAACATATAGCTAATCTTGAATAATCCTCTAATAACAAAATGTTGATGGAGTGTTTATATGTAGAAAATCTGGGAAGGCTAACTTTTTCCAATTAGGACAGTCTGTATTCTATGACCCAGCAGAGAGAAAACTAGGTAAGCATCCATTTGCAACCTTCTGAATAATTCTGATTCTGCCCACATCAGTTATCTATCCATACCTGTGCACAAGTAAGAAGATTTTAAAAGCATTTAGTATTTAAAATTTAAACTTAAATATAGAATGAAATTAGTTCCAATGCATAACATTAAGATATTTAGAAACAACTGAGAAACCTAAAGGTCTATAAGATTTATTTTTATTGGAAGTGAAGGAATATTGGAATTTGATTCTCTACTGTTTAAGCAATTTGCAGCAGACTTGATACTTATTAAATTTTGTATATTGAAAGGAATACAAGCCTCAACAATATGTCAATACTATCCTCTTATTTATCTCTAAAGGTTTATGCTTCTGGTCTCTTAATATTAAAACTTCAAAAAATTTTATCTGTAGCAAGTTGTGCAAAGGGGTTTCACTTCCTCATGTCAGTGTTGAATAGAGTGTATGTGCATTTCAATGTTCAGTGCATCTGGATCATTGTCAAATTTTCCATTTTTCTTCCTTCCCTTACCCCAAACCCACCTATCCCTTCAAATTTCCTACTTATAGTCTCACATATGTACATTGAGTGTTATGACTGTATTAGTCCACCATTTCATTCTCCAGCCTTCTTCTCTACTCCCTTTAAGCCAAGATCCCCTTTTAAGACTTGTTTCAACTTCATGGTATTTTGTTAAATATCTCTACCATTGGCATTTGGCTATGGGCTTGCCACATCCTCTCTTCCATGTTTGACCACATAAATGAGTATATTTCTCCACATTTCTAATCTCTGAATGGCTGAGATAGGTCTCTTTTACTATTCACCTTCTGTCCTAAATTTAGAATTGCACCTTCAGGGCCATCCTATAGAGTTTTTTCTTCTCTACACACTGAAGATGGAAAGGTAATAATTTCCATGCTCTTAGCATTATGCTATCCATCATGAATTTCCATGCTTATCACTTCAGCAGTCTATGTTTAAGGAAGATCTTCAATTTCTGATGATAGGAGCATGAGTCAGTTTTAATTATGCAGATTCCACTATGTAGTGAGCCCTAAATTTTCAATAAATTTCGAGTAACTTTTTATTAATAATTTAAAAAGTTTTATTTCAGTATTTGAAATGCTGCCCCAATTATTTTAAAAGTTTCACAATATGTTAGACTGAACTTTCCCCCCCATTTTCCCCACTAGTTCAGGTTAAGTCTCCTTTGGCTTTATTGTTTGAGAGGCCAAGGGATGAGGGTAAACAGAGAGATGATCATTATTCAGATATCTCCTTCCTCTTCTGTTTCTGCTATTCTTGTTGAGAGGAAGACTGGAGCAGGGAACAAGAGTGATGCTTGACTTCACCATACAAGGGAGCATTCCTGGCATGTCAATTATTGTTTCTCAGTATAACTTAAACTGCTTACTCTTGCCTTCTCTGTAACAGTAACCGAACTGTGGCTTCCTTGGTGCAGGAGGAAGCACACTAATAGGTTACTACCTGTAAATTGGTATCTTATATCTCAGCTTACTACCAAAAATATAAAGCTTTGGCTACATAAATGCAAAGGTGCTGATTGTCCAACAATACCTTAGTGAGCAGTAGACAATTCTACTCAGCTGCCCTCTTCTCTCATATCCTCCTCTTAATTCCCCTCCACTCATTTACCCTTCCATCCCTTCTTTCTTTGTCTCTCTTTCCTCCATATTAATCTCTATCTTCTCTCTTTTTCTTTTCCAGTAGCAAGTGATTTGGTTTATCAGACAACACATAAATAATTGAACAAATATTTATTTCTCCTCTTTTTGTGATTATTTATTCTTAAGAAGTGAGTTCTAGCACAGCACCAGTGGCTTACACCTAGATACACAGTAGGTTCAAATTTGACAATTGCAATTCCAAGCTATTTTAAGTAGATAAACCTAAGACATTCTTTTCTGCACTTGTGGTAAAAGGAAGAAGTGAAGGTGTGGCTCAGGTGGTATAGAGCAAACATTGAGAATTAAAGCCCAGATAGAGCTCAAGGCCATGAGTTCAAATCCCAGTACCAGCACAATATAAAAAAAACTGAGTCCTTTGTCTTTGAAAAGGGATATTTCTCCAAAAATTCATACCCAGGGAAATGTTCAAGGTCCAAGACTCTTTGTAAGTTTCTTTCACATCTTAAACTGATTCCTCTGCTTGATTCACATTATGGAAAATAGTAGTCACACTTCACATTAAAAAGTATGTGCATTGCTGACAGTTCTTACCATTTTTAATGTAAAGGAAGCATGAGAGAGGAATTCACCTCACTTGTGTGAGTTAGGTTTGACTCACTGACAGACTTTTGTAAGTAAATGAGGGTCTGTTTACACATAAAGAAGTCTATACAGATGGTTTTCTAGGAGAGAGAACAAGGTAGCTGTGGTCCAAGTTTGAATCAGAGTAAGTTTATTCCGATGATATGGCAAAGAGAAGCTCATCTCATAGAACTCTATGCAGACAGTAATTTCAAAAGGATTAAAAACCCATGTCTATGTTGTGAACATCCAAGTTTTCACAAACAAAAAGCAGTTTCCTTAGCCATGAAAATATAAGTTAGAGCAAAAGGAAATATGTTAAATATAGTTAATGGCTGAGTGACATGTGTAAAAGAGTTCTGTAATTACAACTAAACTATAAATTTTTCATCATGTCCCTAACAAGAATCTCAAAGATAGGCCTGGCTAAATCTGTCGTAGAGGACTGGGTTCATGCAATTGTCAGTTTTGTTTAGAGTCCAATATCTTCTACAGTCGCTTGGGCTGCAAACCGCTCACACCACATGCAGTGTCTGGAAAAACATGCTGTCTTGCTAGGCAGCTAAGGGATTTTTGTGCCACTGTGAATATTTATCGTTTTTCTTATAATTATACCTGTCAGTATGAAGTCATTTCACAATAAGAACAATAGTTACTGTACCCTTTGTCCCACTAACAAATCTCAGATGTAAATATAGCCTATAGCCCGTGGCTCATGCCTATAATCCTAGCTACTCAGGAGGCTGAGATCTGAGGGTCACAGTTCAATGCCAGCCCAGGCAGGAAATTCCATAAGATTCTTATCTCCAATAAACCACCAGAAAACTGGAAGTGGAGCTATGTCTCAAGTGGTAGAGCTCTTGCCTTGAGCTGAAGAGCACAGAGACAGCACCCAAGCCCAGAGTTCAAGTCCCAAGACTGACCAAAAAAAAAGTATGTATATATATATGTATGTATATATATGTATAAATGATGAGATTAATTACATTTAAATATAAATCAATATTTATGATATACATTTAAAATATATATATGATATATTTATAATATATACATATATTTATATATAAGATCATATTATGTCTATATGTTTATAAATATATTTGTAATTAATGTCCAAAGAGTACATCTGAAGATTTTGGGGAAAATGTAGTGTGTCTAAAGGCTTATTACTGATCCATCATACTTTCAATCATTTTTTCCACTTATTACAATGTCTGGAGTACCAAGACAATGATTATTTTATTCCTTACAATTTTGGATTAGAAACACCTACTTACTTGGTATGAAACCTACCAAAATATGATCTTGAAATCACACACCACAAACTGGACATCTACATCAATTTAGCAACTTACAGGTCTCAAACATTTATTTGAATCCTGTATCTCGTATACATTGTTTCCTTCGAGTCAGCTACATATACAAACATGCCTAGATTTTCATCCTCACATGACATAGTAAACATAACACTGTAATAAAAAATAATATGATACTGAAAAAACACCTTCGCAAAAGTAATTAAATTTTATTTTTTAAATTTAATACACTATTGAAATACTGATGAAAGAGCAGCTGAGAGAATGTTTCAAATATTAGAGTGCCTGCCTAAAGAGCATGTTTCTCATTCCAAGCATCATTATTTACATCCTTCCTCCTCCCACATAAAAAATAAATAACTACAGAATTAACCTACATGTTCCTTAATCACTCATTGAAGAAAGAAATTGTAATATATATATATATATATATATATATATATATGTATATACACACAATGATGTACTATTTAGCCACACATAATTATGAAATCATATTATCTTCAAGAAAATAGAACTGGAAACATTCATATTAAAGCAATAAGCCATTCTGTGAAAAACAAATACTAGATTTCTCATATGCAGACTCTAGACCCAGAAAATAAAATGAATGACCCAGGTGTAATAGATAGAACTGATTAAATTTGGAAAAAAGTAAGAGAGGAGATAAAGAGAAATGCTGTGGAGTAAATATGTTCAAATATTTCATAAGTTAGTATGATGACATAATAAAACATAACTATAAAAATAGGCTAATGAAATTAATAAAAGGAATAAAATTTAGCAAGCTACATTATATGAACATATGTGTATAACACAATAAAATACCTTGTGAAATTAATATTTGCTAATAAAAAGGCAAAAATTAATTCCAGTTTTTATAGATTCATATGTTAATTTCCATTTTTTGCCCAGATATTTCCCTGATAAAGTAAAAGGAGAAATAGGTTTTGTTCATTTAAATTATTCCAGTTAACTACTGTCAATGTGAAATTGTTCAACTTAATTATTATATTAGAATATTTCCAATGTACTCTTCAAAATATTACCCTATAGGTATATACTTTTTGCTATTTATTGAATATGGTTCCTTTACTTAATTAGTATAGACCATTTTCTGAATGTAGTTTGGTTTATGCAACTAAGATATATAATACCTGACCAGGAAATCAATTATTCAAACAGTTTTTTATCAAAAATGCCTATAACAAAATAAAGAGGTAAATCCAAAGTATGTATATTTGAAGACAATACCTGTTTAGTCCTCTTCTCACATTCCCCATTCCCTTCTTGAGAATAATACACATTGTAAGGAAATGCTTTAAATGTTTTACAGAAATAGGTTGACTTTAGACCAATGAGTTACTCTATGCTGTATTTTTATTTACATTATATACAAAAAAGCTAAATTCTTACCTTATCATTTTCCTTAGACTTTATACTCATGTTTAAGCTCTGATGGGTGACAGATAAAGATATAAACATTTTTGAACAGTGGCTAAATTTAGGCTGAGGAATTTATGTACAACTATACTCTTGCAGATAAGCCTCATCAGTGCTGAGACCACGATAGCAAAATGTTAACCCAAGGTCTTAACAGTCTCTGAGCACCCTGAACATCCCACCCCCAAGATGTCACTACCATCCTGAGACCAAGTGTAGACAAATCTCAGGACATCTCACACATCTGGAATGGCTCATAACACATCTTGGCATTTCCTAACTGTACAAACCACTATGCAGAAAACTCAGCTACCTTATTATTGGTTGTAGGTCATGGGGTTTGAACTCTAGGCCTGCACGCAGTCCCTCAGCTCTTCAGCTGAAGGTGGGCGCTCTACCACTGGAGGTACAGCACCACTTCTGGCTTTCGGGTGGTTCACTGGAGATAAAGTCTCACAGATTTTCTTGTGCAAGCTGGCTTTGAACCGCAATCCTCAGATCTCAGCCTCCTGAGTAGCAAGGATGACAGTTATAAGCCACCGGCAGGGACCGGCTTCAGCCTCCTTCTTTTTTTTTTTTTTTTTTTTTTTAATTTTTTTATTGTAAAGATTCTATACAGAGGGTTACAGTTACATGAGTGGGGTAAAGAATACACTTCCTCTTGAACATTGTTACCCCCTCCATTGTTTTCTCCCTACCATCCCCTCCCTTCCTCCCTTCCCCAAGGTTCTTTTTTTTTTTTTTTTTTTTTTTTGATTGTGATTAAGTGATTACTTAATTTCCGGAAATTCACAGTATTGTGGAATAATGATGCTCATTTAAAGTCACACGTTCATTCTAACTTTCCTGGAGCAAATTGTCTATCACACTCTGTAATATATAACGGTGTTCATATGTTATATACCATACATGTGATCAGCAGCATGGGGATATTTAGTAGTGGTTCAACCAGATGAGTGGGAGTTCTTTGTTTCTTAAGTCCTGTTAGTTTTGTCATATCACCTAACATTTTGGATTTATCATCCGCTTATCAAGGAGACCATGTACTGTTTGTCTCTTCGTTCTTGGCTTACCTCGCTCAACATGATTCCTTCTAGCTCCATCCATTTCCCTGCAAATGCCATTATTTTGTCATTTCTAATGGCTGCATAATATTCCATTGTGTATAGATACCACAATTTTTGGATCCATTCATCTGTGGTGGGGCATCTAGGTTGTTTCCATATCCTAGCTATTGCGAACAGTGCTGCAATAAACATGGAGGTGCACGTGTCCTTGTATATTGGTTCCTGTTGTTCAGGGTAGATGCCTAGAAGTGGTATGACTGGGTCGTAAGGGAGGTCAATCTTTAGCTTTCTAAGGACCCTCCAGACTGCTTTCCAAAGTGGTTGTATGAGTGTACATTCCCACCAGCAGTGTAATAGCGTTCCTCGTTCTCCACATCCCCTCCAGCATTTGTCGTTGGCTGATTTGTGGATGTGGGACATTCTGACTGGGGTAAGGTGGTATCTCAGGGTTGTCTTTATTTGCATTTCCTTCACCACCAGGGATGATGAACATTTCCTCATGTGTTTCTTTGCCATTTTTATTTCTTCATTTCAGAAGTCCCTCTTTAGTTCCCTTGCCCATTTAGTAATTGGTTTGTTGGGTTTGGGAGGGATTAGTTTCTTGAGTTCCCTGTATATACAGGATGTTAACCCCTTGTCTGATATATTGCTGGTAAATATTTTTTCCCAATTAGTTGGTTGTCTTTCTAGCTTGGTTGCGATAGCTTTATATGTGCAGAAGCTTTTTATTTTAAGGTAGTCCCATTTGTCGAGTCTCTCTCCAATTTGTTGTGACCCTGGGACTCTGTTCAGGAAGTTCCTTCCTGTGCCTATTAGTTCAAGTGTCTCTCCTACTCTGTCCTGCAGTAGTTTCAGAGATTCAGGTTTAATGTTAAGGTCTTTAATCCATTTTGAGTTGATGTTGGTGCATGGTGATAGGCTGGGGTCCACTTTTAGTTTTCTGCATGTGGCTGCCCAGTTTTCCCAGCACCAGCGGTTGAAGAGGCTGTGTTTCTTCCATTGTATGTCTTTGGCTCCTTTGTCGAATATCAGCTGGCTGTAGGCCTGTGGATTTATTTCTGGATCTTCTATTCTGTTCCATTGGTCTTCGGGTCTGTTTTTGTGCCAGTACCATGCTGTCTTTGTTATTATAGCTCTGTAGTAGAGTTTGAAGTTCGGCATGGATAGCCCTCCCATATTGTCTTTATCCCCTAGAATTGTTTTGGCTATTCTAGGTCTTTTGTTGTTCCATATGAATTTTTGGACTGTTTTCTGTATTTCAGAGATGTACGTCATTGGGATTTTAATAGGAATTGCGTTGAATTTGTATATTAGTTTTGGAAGTATTACCATCTTTACTATATTAAGTCGGCCTATCCAGGAGCATGGGAGGTCTTTCCATTTCCTAGTGTCTTCTGCAATTTCTTTCTTTAACTTTTTATAGTTCTCATTAAATAGTTCTTTTACATCTTTGGTTAGGTTAATTCCTAAATATTTTATTTTTCGGGAGGTTATTGTGAATGGGGTTGCTCCCTTTATTTCCCTCTCTTCCTGTACATTATCAGTGTATAGGAAGGCAACTGATTTTTGTGGGTTTATTTTGTATCCTGCTATTTTGCCAAAGTGATTTATGATTTCTAAGAGTTTGGGGATGGAGTTTTTGGGATCTTGGAGGTATAGAATCATGTCGTCTGCAAAAAGGGATAGTTTAACTTCTTCTTTTCCTATGCGGATCCCTTTAATGTCTTTTTCTTGCCTTATTGCCCTGGCTAAGGGTTCTAGGACTATATTGAAGAGGAGTGGAGACAGTGGGCATCCTTGCCTTGTTCCTGATTTTAGGAGAATTTGTTGTAGCTTTTCCCCATTAAGTATAATATTGGCTATTGGTCTGTCATAAATGGCTTTTATTGTTTTTAGAAATGTTCCTTCTATTCCTATTTTCTCCAGAGCTTTTAGCATGAATGAATGTTGAATTTTGTCAAAGGCCTTTTCTGCATCTGTAGCGATAATCATGTGATTCTTGACCTTGGCTCTGTTGATATGTTGGATTACATTTATTGACTTACGTATGTTAAACCATCCCTGTGTCTCTGGGATGAAGCCTACCTGGTCATAGTGAATTATGTTTTTTATGTGTTTCTGGATTCTGTTACCTAGAATCTTGTTAAGGATCTTTGCATCTGTGTTCATCAAGGAGATTGGCCTGTAATTCTCCTTTTTGGTTGGGTCTTTGCCTGATTTGGGGATGAGTGTGATATTGGCTTCGTAGAATGAGTTTGGGATAGCTCCTTCCTTCTCTGTTTCTCTGAAGAGCTTGAGGAGTATGGGTATTAGTTCTTGTTTGAAGGTCTTATAGAATTCTGCTGTGAATCCATCTGGTCCTGGGCTTTTTTTTGTTGGAAGACTTTTGATAGCTTCCTGTATCTCATTATAGGATATTGGCTTATTTAATTGGTTAACTTCTTCTTTGCTCAGTTTGGGCAACTTGTATTTCTCTAAAAATGCATCCATTTCTGCCCGATTTTCTTCCTTTAGAGAGTATAGCTTTTGAAAGTAGTCTGTTAGAATTGTTTGGATATCTTGGGTACGTGTGGTGATGTTTCCCGTGGCATCCCTAATCCTATTAATATGGGTTTCCTCTCTTCTTTTTTTAATTAATCTAGCCAATGGGCCATCAATTTTGTTTATTTTTTCAAAGAACCAGCTTTTTGTTTGGTTTATTTTGGTTATGGTTTTCTGATTTTCTAATTGGTTAATCTCTGCTTTTAATTTGGTTATCTGGCTTCTTCTAGTAGCTTTAGGTCCCATTTTTTCCTGTTTTTCTAGCTGTTTTAATTGCAACATGAGATTATTTACTTGGTCTGTCTCCATTCTCTTGATGTGGGCACTGAGGGCAATAAATTTGCCCCTCAGGACTGCTTTTGCTGTGTCCCACAAGTTTCTTTGTGAGGTGTTTTCATTTTCATTGAGTTGTAGGACATGCTTTATTTCTTCTCTGATCTCTTCTGTTATCCAGGCATTGTTAAGGAGTGTGCTGTTCAATTTCCATGTATTGGAGAAATTTCTGCGGTATGCTTTGTTATTGAGAGCTAGCTTGATTCCACTGTGGTCAGATAGGATACAGGGGATTATGTCGATCCCTTTGTATTTGCTTAAGTTCCTTGCATGAACTATGATATGGTCTATTTTGGAGAAAGTTCCGTGAGCTGCTGAGAAGAATGTGTACTGTGTTGTTTTAGGGTGAAATACTCGGTAGATGTCAGTTAATTCCGCTTGAAGTATGGCCTCTCTTAATTCGGTAGCTTCTTTGCCAATCCTCTGGTTGGTAGACCTGTCCTTTGGTGAGAGTGGTGTGTTAAAGTCTCCTAGTATTATCGTGTTGCGATCTATTTTATTCTGTAAGTTTGAGAGCATTTGTTTGACATACCTGGGTGCACCAATATTTGGGGCATATAAGTTGATGATGGTTATATCCTCCTCTTGGATTGTTCCCTTTATTAATATGTAGTGTCCATCCTTGTCTTTCTGTACTGATTTTAATGAAAAGTTTATTTTGTCAGATATCAGGATAGCTACACCTGCTTTCTTACTGGGGGCGTTTGATTGGTAGATTCTTTTCCACCCCTTCACTCTGAGTTTGTTTGTATGTTTGGCTGAGAGGTGGGTCTCCTGAAGGCAACAGATGGATGGGTCTTGTTTTCTTATCCAGTCCTCAGTTCGTTTTCTTTTAATTGGCGAATTCAGCCCATTTATATTAAGAGAAAGTATAGAGAGATGCATTGTTGTCCCTGCCATTCCGTTTTCCTAAGTTTTTCTTTTTTCCTTTCCTCCTGTGCTTGCTCAGTTAGACTTTGAGTAACGCCTGTTTGGGGCAGGCCCCAGTTCCTGGCTGCTTTCTTCAGGTTGTGTCCCCCCTCTTAGAATTCTTTGTAATGCTGGCTTAATGTTTATGTATTCATTTAGTTTTTCTTTGCTATTAAAAGTTTTCAGTTCTCCATCAAATGTGAATGCTAGCTTTGCCGGGTAGATCAGTCTGGGTTGGCAGTTATTGGCTCTCAGGGCTCGTATGGTGCTTTCCCAGGCTTTTCTTGCATTCATTGTTTGTGTGGAGAGATCTGCAGTAATTCTTATTTTTTTCCCATTGTAGTATAGCTCCTTCTTCATTTTTGCTGCATGCAGGATTGTTTCCTTATTATTCAGATCTATCATTTTTACTAGAATGTGTCTAGAAGTGTTTCTCCTGGGGTCTTGCTTGTTGGGTGTTCGATAAGCTTTTGTGATGTAGTTAAGATGGTCGTTTTTGAGGTGGGGAAAATTTTCATTGATTATATTGTTAAATAGGTGGTGCATTCCCTTGCTCTGGAATTCCTCACCTTCTTCCACTCCAATTATGCGAAGGTTAAATTTTTTAGCATTATCTGCTTGCTCTTGAATATCCCTTTGGTTTAATTTGAGTGTTTTTTCCATATCTGTCACTTTTTGGTCCAGTTGGTGTATTCTGTCTTCTGTATCTGACACTCGACCTTTCATTTCATTCACTCTGTTGACAGTGGCTTCTATTGTGGTTTGCATGGAGGAAATGGATCCCTTTATGGATTCAATGTTGGTTCTCAGAGTACTGATCTCACCTCTCAATGAGGTATGCATTACCTCTAATTTGGCGTTTATCTCACTTCTTACTGAGGTTTGTGCAGCTTCTATTTTTGCATGCATCTCTTGTTTGATATCCTGTATCTCTTTGGATAGTTCATCCTTGTGCTCTTTCAATTTCTGATAAATTTCTCGCTTTATTTCTTGAGTCATTGCCTCCAGCAACCCTTGGAAGTAGCCTTTGTCTTCCATTCCTGCTTTGCTCCCACTGGGGCTCTCCCCTGTGTGGCTGCTGGCTTTTGAGGTGAGCTTGCTGTCCTGGGTGGTAGTAAACCTTGTGATTTTTCTCTGTGATTTTCGCATGGAGGTTCAGGAGACTGCTCTTCAATTTTGTTTTGGTGTGTCTGTCTTTGCTTGGTTGCTGATTCTGTATTGGTAGAGAGAGTCTGTGCCTGATCTGGGTTCTGTTGGGAGCCTATTTCCAGCTGCTATTCTGACCTACTTAGGATTCTCAGCTCTCTGCTGTAGATTGCTGGCAGTTCCCCCCTTTGGAAGGGTTGAGCAGCCTAGACTGCTTGTGTTTGCTCCTACGGGTGCTCTTGTGAAGAACAGATGCTCTGGATGCACTCTCCCAAATGCTGGAGTCTGCTATGGGCTCCTGATGTGTTTTTGTTTGTTTGTTTTGGGCTGGTTGTGGGCTTGAACTCTAGGTTTGGGTGCTGTCCCTCAGCTTTTCAGCTCAAGGCTGGCACCCTACCGTTTGAGCCACAGCACCACTTCTGACCCTTTTTGCTTTTGTGATGCTGAGGATTCAGATCCAGGGCCTCATACATCCAAGACTATCACTCTATTGCTGAGCCGCCTTAACAGTCTGAGCTCCTGCTTACTATCAGGTGCTGGCAGCCTGTGTTGCCCAATTCCTAGTCTAGGGTATATGGGTGGAGTTTTGGTGGGGTTTGGGCTTCTCTTGTCCTGGGCCTCCAGGTCTTTTGTTGTCACAGGCGTGCTTCCCCGGGGAGTGTTGTTTCCTGGCTTTCTCCCCTCTGTTGAGGCCTATGCTCAGCTTTTTACTTCAATTGGGAGGAGTTGGTTGTGTTGTTCAGGCGCCGGATCCCCGGGCCTGGTTCCGGCCCCAGCCTGGAGCGCGCTTGTTAGGCCTGTGCTGATGTGTATACCACCTAGGTTATGCAGCCTGGAGCGCACTCGTTAGGCCTGTGCTGATGTGTATACCACCTAGGTTATACAGCCTGGGGGACACAGTTCAAATTTCTTCTACTGTTGGTAGTCTTGACCCAGGGGCGCTGTTCCTGGCTTGGGCATTTAAGCTCCCTTCCAGGGGTGCTCTTGCTCTAGCCTGGCCAGCTGAGTGTGCTCCACGGGCTGGTGGAGCTCTCAAACAGTTCCCAGTTTTAGTGGGTCCTGTGGTCCGGGTGTTGGGGTAGGGAGTCTAGGTCAGGGTCTGGGGATTCCCTCCAGCTCTGGTCTCCCTTGAGGGATACACTTCCCCTGTGGGGTACTCACCCTGGAGCTGGTTGTTTCTGTGTGGTGTAGGTCGTCAGTTGTTGTTGCAATCCGGGCTGGGTTGGGCGGTGGTGGCTCTGTGTGATTCTTTTCTGTCTCTGCCCCTGTCGAAGCTGTTGGGTCAAGAGTGTCCCCGCTCAGACAGCTTCTTCGCGGTACCTCTGGGGCCCGAGTGGCCCCGCCGGGTCGTTGCGATCGTGATCGGGCGGGCGGGTGGGTGGTCTGCAGACAGTTCCCTTTGCGTGCTGCTGGCGGTTTTGGCGGGATGGAACCTCTCTGCTCGGGTGGAGAGTGCCGGCTCGTTGCGATCGCGATCGGGCGGGCGCGCTGCTGGTGCAGAGCGGCTTTGGCGGGATGGAGCCTCTCTGCTCAGGTGGAGAGTGAGGGGTGGGGGTGGGATCCTCGTGGAGACTCCCGGCTGGTAGGCTTCTCTGTTCCTGGCGATCCGCTGTTCTGTAAACCAGTACCTGGTGATCTGAAAGCGGCCCCCTGTGTCTCTTCTGTGTCTCTTGGGGCTCCCGCAGCCCCCGCCGGGCCGGCTGGCCGGCGGCTTGGCGCACTGCCGCGCGGCCAGTAAAGGCTGGGGGAGGGGTCTTCGCTTTTCTTCTGAAATTCTTCTTTTCCTCTGTTTCTTTTTTGTTATTCTCCGCCTCTGGTTTTTCTCTGAGTGTTCGTCTTTTTGTTGTTGTCGGTCTCTTGGGGAGATTAAGCGTTGGAGCTCGAACTCTCTTTTTGGTTGGAGAGAGCTGTGGCGTTTCCCTACTGCCCCGTCGCCATCTTGGTCCCCAGCCTCAGCCTCCTTCTTAAACACAGGGGAAACCGAACTCATCAGGCCACAAACCACAGGCAATCCTTCAATTCAGACTTTGTCACCAGCA
Source organism: Dipodomys merriami (assembly GCF_024711535.1). NCBI lineage: Eukaryota > Metazoa > Chordata > Mammalia > Rodentia > Heteromyidae > Dipodomys > Dipodomys merriami. The sequence goes on from NW_027203033.1 coordinate 104,986, forward strand.
TCCAAAACCATTCTTCCATGGATGGACAGCATATAATTGACACTACCATCCCACCCCTGCTCCCTTTCACCCACCCCCTGCCTGCCACAGGCCATGACCTCTGGAGTTCTTGGTAAGGCACCGCCCACCCTGCTATGGCTTCACACTGGGGCAAACCTGGAGAATTCTTAGAAATGTCTGTACAGTGAGGCCAGCATCTGGTCTCCCAATCCCAGCAACCCCACTACTTCACCATCTATTGCAAGCAAGGAAGGGGTGTATTTCTTTCTTTCTTGGTTTTTTTTTTTTTTTGGTTTAGGGGCTTGAACTCAGGGCTTGGGTACTGTCCCTGATGACTAATTTTCCTCCAGATTAGTGCTCTACAACTTGAGCCACAGTGCCACTTCCGGTTGGAGATTGGAGATGAAGCTCTTGTGGGACTTTCCTGCCTGTGCTTCGAAAACAGATCCTCTGGATCTCAGCCTCCCAAGTGACCAGGATGGCAGGTGTGGGATGACAGGCATGAGACACCAGCTCATGACGTAAGGTGTCTAGTCCTTCAGAATTTCCACCTAGTCTTCGTCTAGATGCTACCACCTAGACACCCCTCCACCTCCATCAGGGAGAGCAAAGGAAGGCTCAGAATCTGGGTGGGGCCATGGGAATTAAAGGGCCCCCTCCACACCACTAGCCGTCTCTAAGCTCCCATCTGCTTCCTCCAGATTGCCTGGTCATCCAGGGCAGATCAGACCCACTAGGAGTTCTGGGGCCTGCCCTATATCCTCCTGCCCAACCCAATCAGTATCTGAGGATTTCTGGGGCCAGCTGCTCTATGTCCCAGTGGAAGACTTTGGGAAGGTTTCTGATAACTGGATCCAGGGGTGCCCAGGGGAGAAGGAGTGTCCAACTCCCCTCTGTCAATGGAGACAGAAAGCATGGATTGATCTACTAAGAGCTTTAGGGCATAGTCAACCACCTGTCACCAAGGTCCCTGGGAGAACTGTTTTATGGTGTCGGCCCTGGGGCCTGACCTCGGGGCCCTGGCGCTGTCACCCACTTTCTTTGTCTCCAGGGGAGCGCTCTTTCACCTGAGCCACAGTGCCACTTCCAGCCTTTTCTGTGTATGCAGGACCTAGGAATAGAACCCATGCTTTCCTGCAGGCTAGATGAGCACTCTACCTCTAACACACAATACCAGCCTTGGATAGCTTTTTTTTTGTGACCCCTCAGGCCTGTCTCGGGACAATCTCACATATCTATACCAAGTCTCACACATCTATACTGAGTCTCTCACCAGCATCCCTGGCTGGACATGTTGTCCATCATATTCAGCACCTTTGATCTCTGTGCTTCCTGTCAGATCCTCCTTGTTAAGCAAGAACCACTTTTCAAGTTCTGCCTCCAAGAAGCCCATTCCGGTCACTTAGGCAGAGCTGGAGAGTCTCCGCTGTGCAGGTTGCTGGCCTTGTCATACTCTGTCTTCCATTCAGTGTGGGTTGAGAGCACACAAAAGGGAAGACCTGGATTCCAGCACCGGATTTCTGACAGCCCTGATATACCACCCAGGGACAAGTATTGTATCACACTCCATGAGAGGGAGCTCAAGGCCCGGGCAATCTGTGGGCAACAAGATGGGGCCATTACTTTGTGTGAGCTTGAACTGAGGATCTGGGAGCTTTCTCTCTGAGTTTTATTGTTCAAGGCTGGTGCTCTACCACGTGAGCCACAGCTCCACTTCTTGCTATTTGGTGGTTCCATGGAGAGTAGAGTCTCATGGGCTTTCCAGCTTATGACTGGCTTCAAACTATGATCCTCAGATCTCAACCTCCTGAGTGGCCAGGATGACAGGCATGAGCCTCAGCCCCAGGTGACGGGCACCAAAGGCTTTTTTTTGCTCCTATTTATCAGCTGTCAACTAGCAAGCCCAAGTTAAAATAATCAGTTACAGGGGATCAAAATCCTCTCCTAAGTCAGTCAATCCAAGGAGATAAAGTGTCTTTGGAATAGGTTAGTCTGAATTGGCTTAAGGGTGTTTGTGTGTGTGGGGGGGGTGGGTGTGTGTGAGTGTTGGGAATACCTACCCTCAACTCTGCGGTGTCTCATCCTTCCAGCAGGGAGTGCATTCAGAATCCTGACCCCAAGGAAGGTGGGTGGGAGAGGGTACCTAAGGTCACATCCAGGAGGATGATTCGAATTCTGTCCTGCAACCGAAGCCTGGACAGATAAAGGAAAGGAGAGGTTTAGGGGAACATCAAGGGGAGCCCCTTACCTTTGGCTACAAGTACCAGCAAGAAGACAGAATCCATATTTCTTGGTAGTCAGATAAAAGGTGTATACTGTTAATTTATTTTATGATTGTGTTGGTCCTAGGGTTAAAATTCAGGGCCTGGGTGTTATCTCTGAGCTTCTTTTGTTCAAGGCTGAGGCTCTACCACTTGACCACAGCACCACCTCTGGCTTGTGTGTGGGTTTGGGGAGGGAGATATTTTATGGGAGATAAGAATCTGACTTTCCTGCCTGGGTTGGCTCTGAGTCATGACCATCAGACCTCAGCCTCCTGAACAGCCAGGATGATGGGTGGGAGCCATGAGCTCCTGACTGCCACCATCCATTTATAATCCCTTAGGCCCAGTGCTGGGCCACCCACACTGCACCTCCTTGTTGGGAGTAGGAAGCAGACATGAGTGGGTTTGATAATTCAACAGCCTACCTATCTTTGAGCATTGTTCTGGGTCAGTCTGATGGAGGCTTCCTCCTTATCCACAGCAATGACTTGGCTGTCACAAGAACAAATGTCCCTTTGGAGCTATCAGGTCTGGGGTCTTTCCTCTGCACCCCCCCCTCACCGAAATGAAACTCCGCAGCAAAGGGTAGTAGACATGGAGTGTTTTCATGGTCTTATAGCCAGGGTCTAGCCAGATAGGTGGGGGTATGGGTCAGAGGCATGGGATTGTGCTAGGCATGGGGACAAGGCGACACCTCCTCATCCACTTTCCTTCAATGGTGTAGCAGAGGGATGTGGGGAAGGACTCATGGGATGGACAATGAATAACCATCACGGTCTAGCCGGGGTACAGAGGGGCTTACCTCATAAAGCTGGTTCAACAGGCTGAGTGAAACAGCTCCTGACCCACAGCCCACCTCCAGAATGAGAGGGCCACCTTGGGTTCCAGGCACATGGGGATGCTGGAACACCTCCTCCAGCACCCATTCAACCAATTCCTGAGAGAGAGGGAAAGAGAAAGGGAGAGAGAGAGAGCAAAAGGGAGAGAGAGAGTGAAAGGGAGAGAGAGACACAGAGAGAGAGAGACAGAGAGAGAGAGAGAGGAAGAGAGGGACAGAATTACACTTAAGCCAGGTGCTGGTGCCTCAGGCATATAATCCTAACTACACAGGAAGCTGAGATGTGAAGATCATGGTTCATAGCGGGCCCTGGCAGGAATGTCTGTGAGAATCTTATCCTCAAAGAACCAACAGAAAACCATAAGTGATGCTGTGTCATGTGGCAGACTGCTAGCCTTGATCTAAGGAGCTCGGGGAAAGCATCCAGGCCCAGAATTCAAGCCCTACGAGTGACAAGAAGTGGACTTCCCACCACAAGAAGTGGACTGAAGAACACCCACTGTCCTAGGAAGCATGGCAGAGAAGTCAGGCCAAGCTTCCTGTCAGCTGGGGGTCATGAGTAGGTCACCTGGCTATTGCATGCCTCATTTTCCCCAGCTGCAAAACTGAATGCAGTGAAGGATCCCCTTCCTCATGGAGATAGGGTAATGATGAAAGACAGCCATGTTTCATTTCATAATCCAACACCTGTTGCATGATTAATAACAGACCCAATCTGAGCCTTTTCTGGGTAACTTCCTGTCATATGTGCACAGAATTGTTGAGAACCGTATCTGACAGATGCTCCCTCTGTGCTGGTCCTGCTGGAGAGATCCCTCTGTATTAATCCCTTGTTTCCTCACAATTGTCCCGTGAGGAGACTGAGGTCCGATGGTCGATATCCAACACAGAGCTTCACCTGTGGTCAAGAATGGGCTGCCATGGACTAAGAGTTTGGTACAATCCTTTTAAAACGAAGACGCTAGGTGTCTCCCATCCCTCCCCCCATACACAAACATACCTCCACCGTCCTTTGCAGGCAAAGATGCATTACTTTCTTTTTGTTGGTTGTGGAGATTGAACTCTAGGCCTAGGTGCTTCCCTGAGATCTTCAGCTCAAGTCCAGCACTCTACTACTTGAGCCACAGCACCACTTCGGGTTTTCTGGTGCTTTATTGGAGAGAAGAGTCTGAGGGTCTCTCCTTCCCAAGCTGGCTTTGAACCGTGATACTAAGACCTCAGCTTCTGAGTACTTAGGATGACAGCCATGAGCCACTGGCACCCGACCAAAGATGCTTTTTCATGGCTGTCATCCTATCCCCTCAGGAGACGGAGATCTGAGGACTGCAGTTGGACGCCACCCTTGGCAGCAAAGTCATTGAGAACTCTTATCTCCAATTAAACACCCAAAAACTTTGCAAGTGGAACTGTGACTCAAATGGTAGAATACTAGCTTTGAGCATAAAACAAGGGATGTGACACAGACCCTAGTTCTAAGCTTTTTCTAGCATAGACCCACCCAAGAAAGGGAAGCAGGTGAGCATACAGGAGCTCAAAGCTCACACATAATACTCAAGACTCACAGAATAGACCCTATCCTGCTCTGATTCTTTAGATTCTATGTCCTAGGTCATGGCAGTCTTAGACGGGACTAACCATGCACCAAGTCAGGACGTTCAAGTACAATCTCATACTGAGGATCCCGTGACCTCATCAAGGACTCAACATCTCTCACTGTCCTGCCTCGACACTGGGCAGTCAGGTGAGGTCTAGTTATCCAACCACAGGATATGGGAATGAAAGGATTTCTCAGCCAAGGGATAGAGACTGGAGAGCTCTAGGTCCCTCTCTTTCAGGAAGGAGAAAAAGGCCAATCCATCCCAGGAATTTTCCTGGGTTGTGAGTATCCTCAAAAAAAAAACAATCCTGCTCAGAGCCCAGTGGCTCTGGTTTTCCCACCAGCCTCGACCTTCAGTCAGCCCTCTCTGAATCCCACATCTTCCATCTAGACTAAAGGCTGAGCCAGCAAAGAGACCCACCTCTACCTCTGAGAATGGCAGTCATGGGGCCCTAGAGTCGCCTAGAGGAAGTCTCTGGGCAACACGGGTCTGACTCCCGCCCTCATTCCCTGGCTGTCCTGTGCCAGTGGCATGTTTACCTCTGTCTCTGGTCGAGGAATGAACACTGGGGGTGTCATCTTCAGATTGAGCCAGCAAGGATATACTGCACAGGCATCCTGCAGCGGACAACAGCCAGGTTGTCAATGGTGAACCCTGAGTGCCAGGACTTTTAATAGCCATGTGGCTGGGTCGAAGTCTGTATCACTGATGGTCTAGGTTTTCAAGTGAGGTCATGGTTCCAATGGCCTGACACACCTGATCTGGGATTTTCCTACCTCTCAACTTCCTGCTTATCCCTTGCCACCCCTCTGTTGACACTCCCTCATCCTATACCTCCCTAGCCCTTGGACACTTTCTTCTTATCTGACCAGAAAATAAACTTGGTATGCCAGGGGAGATTGAAACTCAGTGACCCACCCTGAGCCCTAGGGTCTACCTGAGGCTGTTTCCCTCTGCAGTTGGCCACCACACAGATCATGGATGGCATGAAGTTGCTGATGTCATGAAGGAGTCAGTGGCTTGGTTCCACATACTGGCTTTAGGCTCTGAAACTGTCCCCACGGAGATTGTGAATGGTTGGCTCCCTTTATCCAGGGACTCCAAACCAAGGCTTGCATGCTCCCTTCTTCCTTCCTTTCCTCCTTTTCTCCCTGCATCCTTCCCTCCTCTCTTTTTCTTTCCTTTCTTTGTGTCACTCCTCCTCTTGAACTCAGAACCTGGGTGCTGTCCCTGAGCCTTTTTTTGTGTGTGGGTCGTGGGGCTTGAACTCTGGGCCTGGGCGCTGTCCCTCAGCTCTTCAGCTCAAAGCGAGCGCTCTACCACTTGAGCTACAGAGCCACTTCCGGTTTTCTGGTGGTGTATTGGAGATAGGAGTCTCACGGTCTCTCCTGCCCGGGCTGGCTTTGAACTGCGATCCTCAGATCTCAGCCTCCTGAGTAGCTAGGATTACAGGCGTGAGCCACCAGCACCCGGCTGTCCCCGAGCCTTTTTAACTCAAAACCAACAGTCTACAGTTTGAGCCACCTGCCTGGGACTGAAGCTTCAATCCTCCCATCTCAGCCTCTTAAGTAGCTAGGATGACAGGTGTGAAGGACCAGCAGCCAGCTCAAACCAAGATTTCTTCATGTGCTGTGGAACCAGCACTGGAACCTTTCATCGTCTATGACCCGTCCCCCCCCTCCCGACCTGGCACTCACTGTAACAATTTGTTGGATAAATAAATGAGCATCTGCCTACGACAATACTACAGAAAAGTCCCATCCAATTCAGGTAAGCAAACTGGGTGGAGGTAAAGCCTGATGTAGCTCTCCCACAGTTCTCCCTCCTCCCCCTTCCCACCGTCCTGGTGCCACCGCACTTAACTGTTTTGTTTCTAAGGGGCCTCTGGGATGCCTATCTTCTCAAAGATCTCTGTCCAGCCACTGACCAGCTCTGTGGCACTCAATTCCCCACTTAGCTGTGAATAAGGTTGCCTTGAGGTGAACGCCCGGCTCAAGGGGCCTCCTCTCCACTCCCTGGGGTCAGACAGGATTGTAGCGACCGTCTGCTCGACCAGCGAGAAAGAACGACCACCACACCAGGAGTCTTCTCAGATCACGCTTTATTGGAGAGCCTTTTAGTTGTAGGAGAGCTTGGGTGCGAGAGAGCGTGCACCCAAAACATAGCCGCTTATATAGGGAAATAGGAACGCGGGTCGGTCTGTTGTTGGTCGCCTGCCTTTCACCGTCACCAGGTGTCATGGGATTGGCTGGGGACTCTACCTGGCTCGTTCACGCGCACAGCCCAGGCGTCCCGCCAAGCACCGTCTAATATGGGGTGGTTACCTCAAAGCTGCAAGGGAGTGGGCGGAATCTCGCCCCGGCTCCCTACAGTTCCCCCTTCTTTGTTTTTTGGCAACAGGTAAGAGTAGAGGTTGGGCCTCTGTCTAAAACATTAGGACCTTGCACTGGCCTTCGCCTGAGGGGCGCGCCTTCCCCAGTGATGACCAGGCCTGTCCGATACCTTTTTTGCAGAGGTGGGATCTTGGGCATCAACCCACTTGCAACCCAGCATGCTCTTCTTGAGGAGATGAGAACCATCTCCTCAAGTGCAGTGCACTTGCCTTGCACCCTGTCCCAAATTACAAGTTGCATACCTGTCCCGGTGCAATGGGATCCCCTGATCCCTCGGGGTGCTAAGGCTATGCAGGATGGTAAGGCTTAACTGCCTCTTAGGGCCGACAGCCAAATCTGGGGTGAGGATCCACTCTCCAAAGCGGCTAATGCTTGCAAAATAACAACCTTGTCCCTTCTGGTTTGGGCTCGAAGGCGACAGACCAACCATAGGCAGACCACGCATCCTCCCAAGCAGCAGGCTAAAAACATTCCGACTCCCACCCGCTCTTTGGAAAAGGACACCGCAGAGGCAATCCAGTCAGTAAATTGTAACAGCCCACAGCATCATCGGTTTAGCTATCACAGGGATTGCTATTAGCACTGTTGCTAACAGCAGGAAGATCAGCTGCATCTTCAAGAGGGGGTTCTGCTGCAGTCTCCACCGGCCTGGTCAGTCTCGTTGGCACCCAGTGAGGTAATTCTTGACTCTGTGGAAAAACACAAACAGCTCCCCTGGATCTCGTTATTACCGGATCCGGTCCATACCATTTATTATTAATAACATCTTTCCACATAACCATGTCTTTAGTATCCATGGAGTCTCTTGTCATATGCCGATCTGCAGCAGACTGATCGTTGTCATTTAGAATTAAAAAATTAAGGGTAAAGAGCGCAAGAGAAAGTCTTTCCCTGGGGGACGCGGACTCAGCAATTCCCCCTTTTTGCTTTTGAAGCATTTCTTTTATGCTTCGATTAGCTCTTTCCACTATACCTTGTCCTTGAGGATTGTAGGGCAATCCGATGGTGTGGGCAACCTGCATTTGTGCGCAAAAGGCGCGAAAACCATGGGAAGTATAAGCAGGGCCATTATCCGTCTTGAGTCTAAGGGGCTTTCCCCAAGCTGCCCAAGCTTCTAAGCAGTGTATTCTGATGTGAGACACCTGCCAAAGGTGTGGCATGAATGACACCAGAAAAGGTGTCCACAGACACATGTAAATATTTCAACTTACCAAATTCCGTCAGATGAGTAACATCCATCTGCCATAGGGCGTTTGGTCTCAACCCCCTGGGGTTTACCCCCACATGGGGAGGATGAAGAAAGGTAACACAAGATTTACAGGCTTTAACAATATCTCTTGCCACATGCCTGGACAAATTATATCTTTTCCTAAGGGTATTAGCAGGTATATGATACAATCTATGAAAGTCTTTTGCCAATTCTACAGGATCAGCAGTGACCAGAGCCACAGCCCGAGTTGCCTGGTCCACCAAATCATTACACCTTGCCATCGGGCCCGGCAACATAGAGTGGGCGCGAATATGTCCAATATAAAAAGAGTGTTTTCTGTTTAAGATAAGGGATTGAATCTGTAACAAAACATTAGAAATTGTACTGGCCTGCTTAACTGAAGCAGCAACTTCAAGAGAAGCAACGGCATTTACAACATATAATGAATCAGAAAATAAGTTAAAAGGTTGATCAAATCTTTTAAAAACTTCAAGCACAATTAAACATTCAACAGCCTGTGGGACATTCGGCCGAAAATTAAAGACTACCGGCTGTTTGTGTCCTTGAACAAAAAAGGCACCTTGTCCAGATTTTGATCCATCCGTAAAAATGGTCAGAGCATCAACCAAGGGCTCCTTTGAAGTGACAACAGGAAAATACACTAAATTTTTGTTAACTATGGCAAGCAGAGGATGCTTAGGATAATGATTATCAATTACATTTGGAAATGAGCAAACAAGAATTGCCCACATATCCATTGTGGCTGCTAAAATTTCAACTTGCTCACGGGTGTATGGAATAATTAATTTATCTGGAATTTTTGCAAAGTGCATTAAACAATACTTTATACCCAAAATTGCCTGTTTAGCCACTAATTCAGGAAAATATTGAACAGTTTTTGCTCCCACAGAATTGCCGTGGAGCCACAATAAGGGGCCATTTTGCCAAAGAACCCCCGTGGGATAATTTTTTGTTTTTAATATACATAAATCAATAGGTAATTTTAAATCAACCCGTGAAAGTTGAGCCCTAGACAAAGCGGCCTCAACCTTTTGTAGGGAATTTAGTGCTAAAGGTGTCAGGGATCTAGAGGAGGTGACTTCAGGGTCGCCCTCCAAAATAGCAAATAAAGGTAACAACTCTGACCGAGGGAGATTAAGAAACCCCCTTATCCAATTAATATCTCCTGCCAATTGCTGAAAATCATTAAGTGTTTTAAGATGACCAGTTCGAATGGAAAGTTTTTGTGGTTTAATCTCAGTAGGAGAAACAATGGTTCCCAGAAATTGAACAACACTAGTCTGCTGAACCTTCTCAGGGGCAATAATCAATCCCTTGTCAGCTAAGGTCTCCGTTACCTGCCCAAACACCTTATGAAGAGTCTCTACCGAGGGAGCAGCCAACAAGATATCATCCATATAATGGACCATCCGTACTTTTGGAAATTTTTCCCTAACAGGGGTTAATGCAGCCCCCACGAACAATTGACAAATTGTTGGGCTATTAGCCATCCCTTGGGGGAGAACTTTCCACTGATAGCGAGCATCCGGGGTTTCATGATTAACCGAGGGCAAAGTAAAGGCAAAGTGCTCCCTATCCTTTTCATAAAGAGGTATGGAAAAAAAGCAATCCTTAATGTCTAAAGCTAAAATAGGCCACTCTCTAGGTAACGCAGAGAGCAGTGGAAGTCCCCTTTGGATGGGTCCCATAATTTGCATCTGGGCATTTACTGCTCTAAGGTCATGTAATAATCTCCATTTTCCGGAGGCCTTTTTGATCACAAAAATTGGGGTATTCCAAGATGACACTGAAGGCTCAACATGCCCCAGCTGCAGCTGTTCCTGGACAAGAGTTTGAGCCGCTTCCAATTTTTCTCCAGAGAGGGGCCACTGAGGAACCCACACCGCCTTTTGCGTTAACCAAGGTATGGGTACTGCACCTTCAGTGGAAGCTTTGTTTTCAGAGGCCCCTAAGAAAAACCCAAACCCTTCCTGTCCTGTTTAGGAAGTGGCTCTATCGGCTCCTTGCGTCCTTGGAGACGCCGACCAAGCCCCAAGGCTGGCACAAATCCTTGCTGTTTCATCATATTCTGACTGGCCTCAGAATAATCATTAGTTAAAGTTAGCTTTAGCTGTTGCTGCACATCTCTTCCCCAAAGATTGACAGGGACGTCTACCACAAATGGCTGCATTTTTCCAACTTGACCTTCGTCTGTTCTCCAAGTCAATTCTTTTGCACTTAACTGTGGGGCATCGGCATAGCCCAGCCCTTGTAAGGTCTGGGAGGATTTCTGAGTTGGCCATTGCTTTGGCCACTCTCCTCTTTGGATGATGCTTCGATCTGCCCCTGTATCCACCAGTCCCT
>NW_027203034.1:0-115574 GCF_024711535.1 Dipodomys merriami
TGGAAGTGAGAGTCCTCATCATCGGATAAAGAATGAGGTGGACATTTTTAAGATCCACCTCCTGGTGTGGATCTTAAAATCCTGCCACCTATATGAAGATGAAGCCAGGAGGCTCTTCACACAAAATGTAAGTGCTGTACACACCAAAATAGTATCAGACACCTAGACCTTAAGTCCAACAACATCCTTTTGGAAACCAAATGCAATATCAAGGTCAGTGGATTTGGTGTAAGCATGTGGCTCAACCTTGGGAAGTTGGTAATGAATCCATGTGCAGCTGTGCTATTCCATTCCCCTGAAATGTTCCTGGAAGAAATAAATGATGGCCGGTTGCAGGTGGCTCATGTCTGTAATCCTAGCTAATCGGGACATTGAGATATGAGGAACACGGTTCAAAGCCAGCCCAGGCTGGTTCTACCCTCTGCGCAGACTCATAATGATACCAAAAACTAATTTGAGGAGGGGATGGCAGAGGATAGAAGTGGCTAGCAAAATATCTACCACTATTCTCAAAACAAGCTGCTAAATGTGGGCCCAGGAACAGAGTAGTTCAAGACAAAGGGGAGCAGAGCCTTAACATATATCAAAGATAACTTCACTTGAAAGCCAGAAGGCTATTGATGGGATGGGAGAGATTTCTACAGGATCTACTAAAAAAAGAGTTGTAAGTGGTATCCAAGAATGGAGTTCAAAATACTGTTTGCTCACAAACACCCTCAGTCCAGCCCAGAAGACAGGTGTACCAACTGCCTTAGGTTGCCTCAAGAGGGATTCCAGCCAAGGTGCACCTAGTACTGCACTGAACAACTGACATTGTAGTTATTAAAGTATGCAATTTTTGTGCATTGTACTACACCCTTGTCTTTTAAAATGTAGTTTGATTTATTTTATTCTATGTTATTCTTTAAGATACAGTCTCATTATGTAGCCAAGAATGATCTTAATTTCACAATTCTGCTGCCTAGTCTCTCAAGTGTTTGTATTACAGGTGTGTACCACCATGTCATCCATCATACTATTATCTGCATCTTTCCTTATATTTTAATACTTTATTTTATCCCTTGGCAGTACTGGGGTTTTGATTCAGAAGCTGGTGCTTGGCAAGCAAGTGCTCTACCCCTTGACCCCTGCCCACTATCCTTGCTCTTCATTTTACTTGAGATGAGGTCTTATTGTTTTATGTTACTTCGGTCATTATAAGACTGTGATTCTAAGATATTTTTCTGCTGGGAAGCTGACATCAACCTTAGCTAGTTCAAACCCTTTTTTGTCTTTTTATATTTTTTGTAAATATAATTTTTCTTATTATAAAGATGGTACACAGAATGGTTAGAGTTATATGTCATTTTGAAATTCAAAATGTTATTTTAAAAGAGTGACCATGCATATAATAAATAAAATTTATCTCTAGAAAAAAATGACTACCAGTATAAATGTTTTTGGAGGCTAGATCAGGTGCATCTGGTATTGTTCCCACTTCCGCTCTAGACAATGCTACATACTTCCAGGCCTCCATGACTTAAATAAAACCAAGTGAAAAGTAAAAAAAAAATGATCCTTTAGGGCACAGCTGTGGAAGATTTGAAATACTTTTGTACATTTTATTGACCATTTGTACATTTCTGTGTTGATGAAAAGTGATATAGCAATTATGGTATAATTTGACACATTCTTCTAACATGGCATAGCATTACTACATGACCCAACAATGAGCAATAAAATTGCTCATTGCATACCCAAAAGAAAGGAAAAAAAAACTAATAGCTCATATGCCAGTGATAACTTCAGCAATGTTCACAATAGTCAGGGGTTGGAAACACCTGGAGTGTCTGTCAGGTGAATAGGTTTATAAAATATAAGGTATGCAGAAATTATGACTCATCCAAAAAAGTCTGTCATAGATGGACACAAAAATAATCTATTTATGTGAGATATATTGACTGAACCATTTCATAAGAGAAAATGGAAGATTAAAAGTTTCTGGGACAGGTCATTTGGGGTGATTATTACTCAATGATTGTGTGGATTCCATAAGTATTGAAAAGAAAGTTCAGAAACAAAGGTAATGGTTACAAAGTAGTGTGAATATAATTAATGTAACTGAATTTTATACCTGCCTAGCAAGCATGTGTCCCTGCTTTCAACCCCCTGTATATCAAAAACAAAAACCAAAAAACCCTAAATCTTCTTTCTGTTACCAACCTCGAGAGGTAGGCGCTCTTCTACTGTTATGATTGTATTCCTCAGAGGATTTCTGGTGGATCTCTAATGTTTATTCATGCTTTTACACATAATCCATCATTTGAATATTGATGTTGAGTTTTAAAGGATAATGTGTGTATTAAAATGAGGGCAATTCATGCAGTTATAACTCAAGACACTAAAGTAGGAAGATCCCTATTCAGTCAAAACTGCATAGAGAGATCATTTCTAAATCTGCATACTACATGCTGAAAATGGAGGGACAATTATTTGTTAACAATTACAAGTGAGAGATATGAGTGAGAGATCACATTACATTTTGGTCATTTCAGTTTGTATTTAATATTTACATGAATTTATAAAATTTTCCTTTTTCCTTTACTCTCACTATGCCATTTTGAAACTGTGTAGTTTGTTTTGGTTTGCTGCATTTAAAAGAAACATAGTTTTCCTATGTATCATATTAAACATTTTTTTTTGTATTACAATTTATTATTTATTTTTGAAAATTTTTGTGTTTCTTTTTTTCTCCAACTAGCGACTGGCCACTGTCTCAGAGATTTTGCTCAGTTCTACCAATTGAGCCACATCTCAACTTCCGGCTTCTTTCTTTTTTGAATAGTCTCATGCAAATCCCAGCACAACTAAGGAGACTGAAGTATGTGGATCTTGGTTTGAAGCCAGTCTGAGCAGCAAAGCCTGAGGGTCCTTTATTTTTTTTTTGCCATTGGTTGTGGGGCCTGGACTCTGCGCCTAGGGGCTGTCCCTCAGCATTCCAGCTTAAGGTTAGCGCTCTATAATTTTAGCTGCCACACCTTTCCCGGCTTTTTCTGTTTATGTGGTTCTGAGGAAGCAAACCCAGGGCCTCATGTATCAAGGCAAACACTCTACCACTGAGCCAACTTCCGAGCGAAATTCTTATCTCCAATTAATCACCAAAATGCTGGGGGTGGTAGAGCTCTAGCCTTGGGTAAAACAGGGCAAGTTCAAGCCCTAGTACTGATAATTACACACACAAGTCTCATGCCCTTTCTTGCTATGGCTGGCTTTGAACTGCGGCCCTTAGATTTCGGCCTCCTGTGTAACTAGGTTTGTAGGTATGAGCAACCAGCATATGACTTATTTTAATATATTTAATCAGGTCTTGTCTTCAATCTCAATGCTCTTTTATTGTGGTCAGTATACCCGATCTCTGAGATTTATTGCTTTTTATTACCTATTTTTAAGGAGGGTAGGGGTTGAATTCTGGGCCTGAATGCTGTCTTTGAGCTTTTCAGCTTAAGGTGAAAGCTCTATCACTTCAGCCACTGCGCCACTTCAAGTTTTCTTATGGTTAAATGGAGATGAGTCTCATAAACTTTCCTTCCCAGGATGGCTTTAAACCATGATCTTCATATATCAGCCTCCTGAGTACTAGGATTACAGGCTAGAGCCACCAATGCCCATCTATTTCTGAGCATTTTGACTCAAGAATGATGTTTTACAACTTCAATCACAGCTCAACTTTCAGCTTTTTCTGGCTTACTGGACCTAAGATTCTAATGTACTTTGCTGGGTAGTCTGGCTTCAAACCCTGATCCTCAGATTTCAACCTCCTTAGGTGCTCTGATTATACAGATGAAGCACAAACCTGTTGCTCATTTAAAAATGTTAATATTTTCTTTTTTCCACTTTTTCTTTTTAAAATTTTCCGTGTTCTTTATTTTTGTATATTTGCTAGTCCTGGGGCTACAAATCCAGGCCTGGAGACAATGCCAGAGCTTTTCCTCAAGAATAGTGGCTTACAACATGAGCCAAATAATAGCTTTTGGCTATACTTGCTTTGTCTTGGTGCTTGAACTAAGGCCCTGGATGCTGTCCTAGAAAGTTATTGCCCAGTTTGCCTCTTGAGTCACAGCTCAACTCCATTTTTTAAAAATTATTGGTAGTTAATAGGAGATAAGAGTCTTATGCCAAGCCCAGCATGAATAAGTTGTCTGAAATCTGAGGATCATGGTTCAAAGCCAACCAGGGCAGGAAATTCCATGAGACTCTTAGCTCCAATTAATCAATGGAAAGCTGGGAGTGGTGGAGCTCTATCCTGAACAAAACAGCACAAGTTCAAGCCATAGTATAGCACACAGATGAACTCACAGAGAAAGCCTCATGGACTTTCTTCTACAGGCTGGCTTTGAACCATGATCCTCAGATTTCAGCCTCTATTCACCCTCTCTCCTTTGAAAATTTTATTGGTCCTGTGGCTTGACCTCTGACTCTGGGACCTATATCTTACTTTTTACACTCAAGGCTAGTGTTATCACCACTTCCGCCACAGCTCAAGGTTTTGTGCTATGTAGCTGTAGATAAAATTCTCAAGCATGTTTCTGCCCAGGCTGACTTGACACTGAAATCTTCAAAAGTCAGCCTCTTGTATAGAAAGGTTTACACACATGACCAGCAACATCTGGATCATTTTAAAACTTTAATGTGTGCTTGATTCCACATACTTTTCCTATTTTTTTTTCATTTTTTCTTTTCCTGTGAGTAGAAATTGAAGCTCAGATCCTGTCTCATGACACACATGGGACTAACTATAATATATGGCTTTTAGGGGGACGTTAATTGGAGAGAAGAATGTAGAGCTAGGCTAGATTCAGGAGGTTGATAATAGAGAAAAGTCCTTAACACTCTTTTATCCAATTAACTACGAAAATTTTGAGAGTAGTATGTCATTGAGCAAATTAGTGCATGTTCAAGCTCTAGGATTGGCACTCAGAGAGAGACAGAGAGACAGAGAGATAGAGACAGAGAGACAAGGACAGAGATAGAGAGAGACAGAGACAGAGACAATGATATCTTATGAACTCATATAACTGAGCTGAGCTTTAAACAGTATCCTCAAATTTCAGCCTGAGTAGCTAAAATTACAGATATGAGCCACCCATGTTTGATTCACTGATACCTCTGTTATTGCCTCTTTCTTCTCTTGTTCTACCCTTCTTTTCATTTATTTCATTCTTTGTGTGCATGTTGGTCCTGGAACCTGAACTCATGCAAGGTCTGGCCTGATTCACGAGGCTGAAATCTATACATCGTAGTTTGAAAGCAGCCAGAGCAGGAAAGTCCATGAAACTCTTGTCTCCATTCAATCAATAAAACTTATCCCCAGTATGGCCACCACACTCAAAACAGTCTCCTAGAATTTCTTGACTGGGTTTGCCTTTACACTGGATCTTATATTTCAGCCTCCTGCATTTCTAGAATTGCAAACATGAGCCAATAGTTCCAGGTTCTCTTTTTCTAACCATTTAATTATTTTTTTATTGTGATCTTAAGGGTGGATCTCTGAGCCAGGGTACTCTTTCATAGTTTTTTTGCTCAAGGCTGGTGCTTTACAACTACAACCACAGCTTCATATCTGTTTTTTTGTTCTTGTTGTTTTTGGTTAATTGGAGACATGCACTTCCCTACACAGGGTGGCTATGAACTTCAGATTTCAGCTTTCTGAGTCACTAAGCATCAACCAAAATTCAGGGCTCATTTTGAAATTTTAATTGGATTTTCTCACATCTTTTTTTTCTTCTTTTTCCTAGTCCTGGGGCTTGAACTCAGGGTATGGGCACTGTCCTGAACTTATTTTACTCAAGAAGAGAACTCTACTACATGAGCCACAGTGCCATTTTCAGCTTTTTCTACTTATGAGATACTGAGAAAACCCAGAGATTCAAACATGCTAGGCAAGCACTCTATCACTAAGCCATATTCCTAGCCATTCTTACACCTTTTTATTTGTATTTTTATTTCCTTCTGTATGCTAGTCCTGGGTCTACAAATCAGCCCAGGTGCTGTCCAAGTGTGCTAGCACACTAAGTCATGAGCAACAGCAAAACATGTGGCTATTTTTTGATGTTTTGTTTTATAGCTACTTAGAGTTAAATATATGAATTCTCTTACCTGGGCTGGCTTTCAACTATGATCCTAATATTTGAGCCTCCTGATTAACTACCATCACAGGTGTGTGCCACCTATGACTGGCTCATTTTAAACCCTGAAATTGACTCTTTATTCTCCCAACTTTCTCTGTATATATTTATTTTATTCTTTGTAAGTGTATTGGTCCTGAATTTAATATTAAGGTCTGGGTGCTGTCCCAAAAATTATTTTCTCATTTCTGCCATTGGAGACACAGCTCAATCGCCAGGTTTTATTTTTCGTCCTTTTGATAGTTAAATGATTATAAAACTCTGAAAGACTCAGGAGGCTGAAATCTGAGTATCACATTTTGAAGCCAGCATGGGCAAGAAGGTCCATGATACATTCATCAACTACCATGAAGCTGGAAGTAGTAGAGCTCCTACACAAATTGAAGTCCCAGGTTGGAACACATACAGAAAACAAGCCCCATGGACTTTCCTGTTTGGGCTGGCCTTTAAATACTATCTTCAGACTTCAGCCTCCTGAAAGCTAAAATTATAAGCATGAACCACCAACCCCAGGCTTATATTTGAATCTAAAATGCTCATTTCTTCTCTTATTTCAGTTTACTTTTTGGTTAACTTTGGGCTGAATTATGAACCAGGGAACTGTTTCCCAGGTTTTTCACCAAATGTCACTACTTTACAACTACTACCACACCTTCATTTCCAGCTTTTGCTGGGTAGTTGGAGATAAGAATTTCAATCACTTTCTTACCTTAGCTGGCTTTGAGTTGTGATCCTCATATTTCAAATTTCTGAGAAGCTAGGAATACACACATAAACCAACAACCCATGGCTCATTTTGAAACTATAATTTTCTCTTTATTCCATCTTTTATAATTTGTGGTCTTTTTTCTTTCTTTTTGTAGGTGTGTGTGCTGGGACCTTAGCGCCAGGGCCTGTGTGCTGTCCCAGAGCTTTCTGTTCAAGACTAGCACTCTACCACTTGTACCAGAGCACAGATAGTGGCATATTTTTGGTGACACATGAGACATAAGAGTCTCATGGATTCTCCTACCTGGGCTGGCCTTCAACCGTGATCCTCAGGTTTCATTCTCCGTAGTAGCTGATAGAATATCAGTGAGCTACTAATGCTCGATTTTTTAAACCTCTGTTATTGGATCTTCCTTCTGCACTTCTAGCCTCTTTTTCTTTAGTCCTTCTGAGACTGTCCTGGGGCTTGAACTCAGGGCCTGGTTGCTGTCCCAGAAAGTGATTGCCCAATTCTACCACTTGAGCTATAACTCAATTCCCAGGGTTTTTTCTTTACTTTTTGACAATTAATTTGAGATAAGATTCTGAACCAAAGCCTAGCATGAATCAAGCCAGCCTGGACAGGAAAGTCCATGAAACTATGACCTCCAATTAACCACTGAAAAGCTGGGGGTGGTAGAGCTCTATCCTTGAACAAACCAGCACAAGTTTAAGGATGGCACACACAAGCTGCAGGATGGCACACAGATGTACAGAGAGAGAGAGAGAGAGAGAGAGAGAGAGAGAGAGAGAGAGAGAGAGAGAGAGAGAGAGAGAGAGAGAGAGAGAGAGAGAGAGAGAGAGAGAGAGAGAGAGAGAGAGAGAGAGAGAGAGAGAGAGAGAGAGAGAGAGAAAGTCTCATGGATTTTCTTGATTTCGTTAGCTTTGATGTGTACATCCTCAGATTTCAGTCTCTCTTCTTCCAGTCTCCTTTGCATTGATTGTATTTTATTTGTAATTTTTAATGATCCTGCAGCTTGACCTCTGGCTCTCTGTACTGTTTCTTAGCTTTTTAACTAAAGGCTGCTTACCACCACAGCCCCAGATCAAGGCTTTGTGCTAGGTAGTTGGGATAAGTGTCTCAAGCACGTTCATGCCCAGACTGACTTGAAAGTACAATCCTCAGTTGTCAGCCTCTTGTGTAGTTAGGATTATACACAGGATCAACCACCCTTGTGTCATTTTAAAACTTTAATATGTGCTTGCCACTCCCTTCTTTTTTACTTTTTTTTTTTGCATGTGTGTGCTGTTCCTGGGTCTACAAATTGGGGCTCATATTCTGTTCCAGAGGTTTTTATTCAAAGCTAGCCTCCATTACATGAGACACACCATAATTTTTGGACCTTTTTTGGGGGTTGATTAATTATAGGCAAGAGTTTCATGGACTCTCCTGCCTGTGCTGGCCTTGAACCAACATCCTCAGATTTCAGGCTCTTGAACAGCTAGTAGAAAATGTATGATCCACCAATGCTTGATTCATTTAAGCCTTTCTCACTCTCTCTTCCTTGGTTACTTCTACTCTTCTTTATTTCTTCTTTGCATGTGCTGGGACTTGAACTCAGGGTCTCGGTGCAGTTCCAGAAAATATTTGCCCAGTTCTGCCACTTAAGCCATGGCTCAACTTCCAGTTGAATGAAGCGGTTGAAATCTGAGGACCATGTTTCAAAGCCAGCATGGGTAGGAAAATCCATGACACTCTTATCTCTAATTCACCACCCAAAGACTGGGAATGCTGGGACACTAGGTAAAGGATAGCACAGAAACACACACATCACACACACACACACACACACACACACACACACACACACACACACACACACAACTTTCACACATACACAAAAATAAACACAAAGTCTCCTAGACTTTGCTTCTTAGGATGGCCTTGAAACTTGATCCTCAGGTTTCTGCCTCCTGAGTAGGACTACAGCCATAATCCATGAGCACCAGACATATGTTTAAATTTACAATTGGCCTTTCTTCTTCTCTCGTCCTAAAATTGTTTTTAGCACTAGAAATTGATACCTGGGGCAACATACAGTCCTTTTTTTATCTTTTGCACCAAATAGAGTGCTTTACAACTACAATCATATCTACACTGGGTAGTTGGGGATAAGAGTTTCATTACTTTCCTGCCCAGCCTAGCTTTGAACCCTGAATGACTACGAATAAGCATATGAACAAAATCTAAGCTCATTTTGAAACTTTATTTTCTCTTTTCCCATCTTTCTTAATTTGTGTTTTGTTGGTTATTTGAAATGTGTGTCTAGGACTTCAACTTAGGGTTTAGGTGCTGTTCTAAGCTTTCTATCTGAGACTAGAACTCAACTGCAGGCGCCAAAGTACACCTTGTAATTTATTCTTGGTGGCAAATTAGACATGTGAGTCTCATGGACTCTTCTCCCTGGGCTGGCCATGAACTGTAATCCTTAGATTTCATCCTCCTGAGTAACTTGAATGTGTGAGCAACCAATGTTTGATTCATTTCAACCTCTCTCAAAGACTCTTCCTTTTGTACTTCTATCCTCCTTTTATTTCTTATTTCTTAGTCCTGCAACTTGAACTAAGGGCCCAGAAATTTATTTCCCAAATCGACCAGTTGAACAACAGCCTAACTCGAGGTTTTATTTGCTCATGTTTTCATGGTTAATTAGAAATGAGTATCATGCACAGCCAGACCAGACTCATGAGGCTGAAATCTGAGGATCAAAGTTTGTACCAGCATGGGCAGGAAAGTCCATCATATCTCCAATTCTAACCAATAAAAAGTTGAAATTAATAGAGCCTTGTGCAAAACAGTACAAATTCAAGTAACCAGATTCACACACGAACACACACACACACACACACACACACACACACACACACACACACACACACACACAAGTCTAATGGACTTTCCTACTTGGTCTGGCCTTTAAACACTATCCTCAGATTTTAGCCTCCTCAGAAACAAGAATTACAGTTATGAGCTACCACTGATTGGCTGATTGGCTTATTGAAATTTCAGTTATTGGTTTTTCTCTTCTTCTACCCTACTTTATATTTATTTCATTCTTTTTGTGTCTGCTGGTCGTGAAACTAGAACTCATGCAAGGCCTGGCCTGATTAAGGAGGCTAAAATATAACCATCATGGTTCAAAGCAGCATGAGCAGGAAAGTCTAACCTCCTTACCTTGAAATAACTGTCAAAAATCTGGAAGTAGTACAGTTCTAGCCCCAGGATGGCCTACAAACAACTATATCTGGACATTCCTGCTAGGGTTGGCCTTTACACTGGATCACCATATTTCTGCCTGCTGAGGTTCTAGAATTACAGTCATTAGTCACCAGCCCCAGGTTCTCTTCTTATTACCATTTTTTGTGATTCTTTGTCTGGATCTCTGAGCCAGGGCACTGTTTCATATCTTTCTCATTCATGGCTGGTGCTTTACAACTCCAATCACAGCTTCATTTCTGTTTTCTTGTTTGGTTTGCTGGTGATTTGATGATAAGAGAATATAGCCCTCAGATTTCATCTGTCTTAGTATTTAGGATTACACACAAAAACCAAAACTCATGACTTATTTTGCAAATTTAATTGGATTTTCTTATACTTTTTTTTCTATTTTTTATTTCCTTATGTATGCTGGGCTTGGGGCTATAAATCAGAGTGTAGGTATTGTCCCAGTACATTTTTAAGACTGGCACTCTAATATGTGTGCCACACAATTTGTGTTTTTTTTTTACTCTAATTAGCTAATTAGAGATGAGTACATGTCTCCTCCTGACCGGGCTGTCTTTAACATTGATCCTCAGATGTGAGAATCCAGAGTAACTACAATAACAGGTGTGAACTACCTCAGCTTTGCTCATTTTAACCAATAAAATTGTCTCTTCCTATTCTTCTTCCACCTTTCTTTTTATTTATTTATTTTTGTGTGTGTTGGTCCTGGAGCTAGATCACAAGGTGTGGAGCTGTCCCAGAAATCATTTTCTCATTTCTACCATTGGAGCCACAGGTCAACCTCCAGCTGTTATTTTCTTCTTTTTGGTGCTTCATTGGAAATAAGGTGGCTCAGTGGTAAAGCACTTGCCTTGCATGCATGAGGCCCTGGGTTCGATTCCTCAGCACCACATAAGCAAAAAGAAAAAAGCCAGAAGTGTTGCTGTGGCTCAAGTGGTAGAACGCTAGCCTTGAGCTGAAGAGCTGAGGGACAGTGCCCAGGCCCAGAGTTCAGGCCCCATGACCAGACCCTCCCCCCCACAAAAAAGAATCTCATGAAAAGCACAGAATGACTCAGAAAATTGAAATCTGAGGATCACAGTTTGAAGCCAGCCTTCACAGTAAATTCCATGAGACTCTTTATCTCCAATTAGCTGGCAGGGATCCCACCAATAAACTGAGAGTGATAGAACTCCAGCCTTGAGTAAAGTAGAACACGTTCAACCCCCATGGCTGGCACACAAGGGAAAAATGCCTCATGGACTTTCTTGCTTGGGCTTGTCTTTAAATGGTATTTTCTGACTTTAGCTTCCTATGTAGCTAATACAACATGTGTAAGCCACCAGTGACTGACTAAAAGTCTGTCACTGGTTATTCCTTCTCACCTTCTATACTTCATTTCTTTTGTGGTGGACCTAGGCTTGAACTTGGGGCATCAGTGTTGCTCTTT
Source organism: Dipodomys merriami (assembly GCF_024711535.1). NCBI lineage: Eukaryota > Metazoa > Chordata > Mammalia > Rodentia > Heteromyidae > Dipodomys > Dipodomys merriami. Next base: position 11,567 of record NW_027203034.1, read on the forward strand.
TTTTGTCTTTTATGTAACTTTTTTTCAGTTTTGTTGCTCTAAAGTTTTATTTTTTATGTGGCTTTTTATATCTTATACAAGTAAATTTTTATATCTTAAAAAAATAACTTATATGGGTACTGGTGGCTCATACCTCTAATCCTACTCAGGAGGCTGACATTGAGGATCACAGTTTGAAGCCAACATAGGTAGAAAAGTCTGTGAAATTCTAATCTCCAGTATACAAGCAAATATCCTAGAAGTGTTGCTATGACTCAAGTAGTAAAGTGCTATCCTTGAGCAAAAGAAATCAGAGCCCAGGAAGCGATTTCAAGCCCCTGTACTGGCACAAAAAGAAATTCATTAGCTTTACTAGGATTTCTGGTGTGAGCCACCAGTTCCGGGTTTAAGAATCAACTTTTGTAGCAGTTGCCAGTTTTGATCTTTTCCTTAGGAGCTTTAATGATTTTTTTCCATGCCTAAATTTACATTCCACTAATGGCTTTATTTTTTTTGGTTGGAGGGACAGTTCAATAATTCAATAACATATCAAAAAAGGCATGTCTTGAATTTTTTATTTTAAATAGGAAAGCAAACCATATGGTTAGTCTGAGCCCAGCAGAGAGTGAATGCTGGTTTAATTGCAGAGCTGTGGAATGTGTTTCAGGAAGTGGGAGCCTACCAGTTTGGGTGCTTCAGTTGTCAGGTCTTCCTGCAGCTTCACAATAAACTTCTATGATGTCACGGCCATCTTTGCCATCACAAACCTTAGGTGTCAGGCACTGATCTCACCCTTATGTGGACTTAGATACACAGGGAGGAAAAAAATAGAAGAAATGACGATTGACCACAAGACCACAGCTTTATGAGCTTTCCTGATTGAATTCTGAGATTTCATGAGAAGAGCAGGCTCATCTCCACACAAGGCTCCTAAGAACTAAGTACCAAGCACTGTTGTAGACAACTGCAGAAACAGATGTGAATACAACTGCAAATGGCCTGCCTCCATGTACATTTCATGCTGAGGGAGAAAACCAGAAATCACAATGAAAACGTCAAAAAATCAGAAGGATGGTGATCTGGGGAGAAAGCTTCACATTGGAGGATCAAAGGAAAATACATATGATCTAACAGCACGGGCCATCATCCATGCAATTATTGCTTTTCCATGCTGGCTCCAATCTCAATCCCAGATCTCATCCTCCTGAGGTGGAAACTGTAGGTGTGAGGCACCTGGGCTCTTTGATAACAATATCTATAACCAATGTGTGCTAGGTTTCTTGGAAGTTTCTTGTAAGGAAGGTTCAAAATTAAACGTATTATGCATCCTAAACTTTTTTTTTTTTCATTATCTTCTAATTATTTGAATATGAGCTGTCTTCTTGACTTCTTGGAAAAATCAAGACAATTTTTTTCATTGTTAAAATCCTGGGGAGGGAAGGAAGATCACAGTTTCTTTGCCAAAGTATTAGAATGCAATAGTCATTTTCACTGACCAGTTTTACCAAATAATGTCTCTTGTCCTTAATGGAATTTTCATCTTCCATAATGTTAGATGAATGAAACTATAAATAGGGGGAAAGCAACCACAGAGTAGCAAGTTTATCACAACGACAAATATGTTTTCCACTTTCTACCTAATGAAAACAGTTGCCGGAAGCATTAAAAACTTGAATAAATACTTAGAGATTCTTCCACTTTATACAAGGTTGTTTTTTTCTTAATTCCTTTTTTTTCTTTTTTTTTTTTCTTTTGGTTGTTCGTTGGGCTTGAACTTTTACCCTGGGGTCAGTCCCACAGCTATTCAGCTCAAGGAGAGCACACTACTACTTGAGCCACAGTACCACTTCTGGTTTTCTGGTGGTCATTTGTAGGTAAGTCTCACCGAGTTTCCTGCTTAGACTGGCTTTGAAATGAATTCCTCAGATCTCAGCTTCCTGAGTAATAGTACTACAGACGTGAGCCACCAGCACACTGCCAAAATAGTATTTTCTTTTCAGTTTGGCTAGTTTGAATGATTACCAAGGAAAAAATATAGAACTTAAAATTTTTAGGTAAAACTTTTTGCTAAAATTTGCAATAGTTTTACCGTAAAGAATAGTGAAATATTTAGAATTACATATTTTGAAAAATGCAGCTGATTAGCTATTATTTATTTAAAATACTACAGTATATCTTTTTTGGTAGACACTGAAGTCAGTTCAGAACTTGTTGCTGAGCACTCTGCTCTGTGAGCCAAATCCTTCAGGACCTTTTTAATTTGATCGTCGATTAATTAATTTGAACTTACAAGGCATCTTTTGGTAAGAATAAGTAAAATAAGCCTAAACTCCTGCCTTTTGTGTAACGGAAGAAATTGTAATATCTAGAATGTATAAACTCAAAAAAGTAAACACCCGTGGGGGAGGGACATACAAAGCAATTAAAAAAATCATCTTCTAAATACGTTAGAAACAATCTCAAGAAAGAAAAACCGTTTGAATCTTTATCTTGGGGTTCATTTCACCTAACATCAACTTATCTGCTTCTTTCAAACATATATACTAGTTATTGCAAATAAGGGACCTATGTTTCTTTGGGCCTGGCTAACTTCACTTAATATAATTATGACCCCTGTTTTCACTGTATTTGATGTTGGTATAATTTGTGAAGGGGAAGGGAAAAAACAAATCATTTAAATAGAGATACAGGTGGACACATTGTTACAATGAAATGCACAGGTCGTTATGTGAAAAACAAACTTTAGAACTTTGGCCTGGGCAGGTGGAGGGTGAAAGGTGGGAGATGGGAAGGGATGGGAAGGCGAAACATAAGAGGAAGCAATAATGCTTGATAAAAAATGTACTCAATAACTTGCCCATGTAATTGTAACCTCTCTGTATTGTATTTTCACAATAAATAAATAAATATGAAATGCTCAAAGATCAAATAATCTTATTAATAAATAGGCAAGTGAATTGACTAGATAGGTCCAAAAAAGATATAGATGTCTAAGGAATACCCGAAAAATATTCTACATCTTTAGTAATCAAGGAAATGCAAATCAAATCTATGTTGAATTTCCATCTCTACATAATCAGAATGTCTATTATCAAAGAAAACACAAATACCAGAAAGTAGGTGGGGAACGGTACTCTACACAATGTTGGCAATTTAGTGAATCAGTGTAGCCACAACAGAAATCAGTGTGGAAGTTCTACCCAAGAAAACCTATATATACACCTGAAGAAACGTAAGTCAGCCTTATGGGAGAGCTATCTGCACACACATTTTTTACAGCAGGATTCCAAATAGTCACATTCTACAATAAGCCACCACAGGTAGAAAAGTATGTAAAACTGTTACCTCCAATTAACAATAATAACAAATCTGAGAGTAGAGCTGTAGATCAACTGGCAGAGTACCAGCCTTGATGGAAAAAATGCCAAGCAAGAGATGAAGGCCATAAGTTCAAGCCTCAGAACTGCCAACACACACACACACACACACACACACACACACACACACACACACACACACACACACACACACACACACACACAACCAATGCTACCTATATTTTTTTAGCCAAGCTTCTTAGTCTCTTATGATTCATCCACCTATGAGCTAAATACAATGAGAAAGAGATATTTATAATGATAAACTTTTCACCTAACAGCTGTTTTCATGGTATTTGATGTTGGTATAATTTGTGGAGGGAAGGGAAAAAACAAGTTGTTTAAAAAGTGATACAGGTGGACTCATTGCAACAATGAGATGTACAAATTGTTATGTCAAAAAACGAACTTTACAACTTTGGCAGGGGTCGGGGTTGGGAAGGGGAAACAAAGGAGGAGGCAACAATGCTTGATAAGAAATGTACTCATGGGCTGGGAAGGTGGCTCAGTGGTAGAGCGCTTGCCTTGCATGCATGAGGCGCTGCGTTCAATTCCTCAGAACCACCTAAGCAGGAAAAAAAAGCCAAAGTGGCACTGTGGCTCAAGTGGTAGAGTGCTAGCCTTGAGCTGAAGTGCTGAATGACAGCACCCCGGCCCAGAGTTCAGGCCCCACGACCGGACCCCCCCCCCCAAAAAAAAAGAAAAAGAAAAAGAAAAAGAAATGTACTCATCATCTTGCCCATGTAATTGTAACCCCTCTCTATGGTATTTTCAATAAAAAAAAAAGAATGCTTTACAAAATCCAAAAAAGAAAAGGTAAACTTTTACTGAAGAACCCAGGTATGTTTCTTGTGTTGTTTTGTTTTTGTTGTCACTGTACTTGATATCACAACCTGAGTGCTGTCCCTGAGCTTTTTACACTCAAGGTTGATTCTCTACAACTTGGAGCTACAGATCCACTTCTGGTTTTGTGGTAGTTCATTGGAGATAAAGAGTCTTAAGAACTCAGTCTTCCACACGCTGATTTCTAACTGCAACTCTCAGATTTTAGCTTCCTGAATTGGTAGGATTACAGGCCTGGTCCACCAACGCTAAGCCAGAACCTGAGTATTTTCACCACTGCTAATTGAAAGAGTTCAATTCTTTTTCCTCCAGACTGCTTGCCACGCACATTTATCTCTGGATGGAAATTGAGCAAATAGAGAGTTTCCAGTAGCTCACACCTACACATCCTGGCTACTGAAAAGTCTGAGATCTGAGGATAGTGGTTCAAAGCCAGCCCAGACAGCAAAATCTTGGAGACTTTTAGTGCCACTTATCCACAAAAACATCTGTATGTTGAGCTATGGCTCAAAAAGTAGAGCTCTACCTTGATCAAATATCCCTGGGATAGACCTCAGGCCCTGAGTTCAAACCCCAAGACAAGTGCACAGGCATATGCATGTGAATGCGCGTGCACACACACACACACACACACACACACACACACACACACACACACACACACACAATTTTATAAAAGAGTTCTCAAACCTAGCAAGGTGCCACCCTAATCCCTTAATGTCCTGCTATGCTATGGAATTAGAATAGCCTAACCTCTGGCTGGGGCTGCAATCCCTGCTGGTAAACAGCATCTGGAAGGATGAAGTAGCTCTGAGCCAAGACTGACTCACGCAGACCAGAAGCAGGAGTGAGGTTGTACAGGCAAGTGGCCCCTACTCACCTAGAGTGGAAAGGGGAGTGTGGTGACATGGACACATGGCCCCACTCATCCAGACCAGAAGCAGGAGTAAGGTAACACAAACATGAGGCCCCCACTCACTCAAACTAGAAGGAGGAGTGAGGTGATACAGGCATGCGGCCCCCACTTACCCCATTTACTCCCTCTTCTCCAGGAGGGGAAGCAGGAGTGAGGTGAAACAGACACACAACAACTACTCAACCAGACCAGAAGCAGGAGTGTGGTGGTGCAAGCATGTAGCCTCCACTCACCCTGACCAGAAGCAGGAGTGAGGTGACACAGGCATGGGCCAAACATTCCAGCCAGGAAGCAGAAGTGAGGTGATGGTCTCATGCCACACCAAAGGAGCCTTGAGAAACATGGCAGCCCCCTGAGGAGGAAGGCACATTTCAGTGTCCATCCAGCCTTCTCTCCTGCCTTTTGTGAAGGCCTGCTTGGTTCCACGGTGCACTCAGGAGGTCATAGGGCTCGAGCCATGGATGCCGCTGTCCTTTTCCAACTGGTATTGCACCTGCTGCAGCTACAGTAGCAAACTCAATAAGTTGTAATTCACAGAATGTATACTATGAACCATTAATGTCTTCAGTTACCAGGTGCCACTTGCTAGTCACTTAATAAAAGAGTTGCCAATGTCTTCAGTGTTCACTGACTTGTAAAAATGCTGGGTTGGGAATATTAATATTACTGATTGTCTTTTAATTCCTAGGAATGATGATTTTTGAAAATGCCCATTCTGTGTTCTATATCTACTAACAGACTTGTGCCACGATCAAATTACTTACAGCCTGGTTGTTAAGAGTATAGACTCAGGGACTGGGAAGGTGGATCAGTGGTAGAATGCTTGCCTTGCATGCCTGAGGACCTGGGTTCGATTCCTCAGCACCACATAAGCAAAAAGAAAAAGCCAGAAGTGGCACTGTGGCTCAAGTGGTAGATCGCTAGCCTTGAACTGAAGAGCTAAGGGACAGCCCCCAGGCCCAGAGTTCAGGCTCCACGATCGGAACAAAAAATAAAAAGTAAAAGATATAGACTCAGATTCAAATAAATTCAAATTCAATTTTGGCTACTTACTGGCTTTTGGTTAAAGGGAAGGCACTATAACACTGAGCTTTATTCACTTTTGTACTTATGTGAATGGAGCCAGGGACAGGTAACTCATGCCTATAATCTTACTCAGGAAACTGAGAGGGAAGGATTGTGTTTCAAAGCCAGCCCCGGCAGAACAGGCCCTATGAGATTCTTACTTCCAATTAATCCCTCAAAAACCAGAAGTGGATTGAGAAGGTGGCTCATCCCAAGCATGCTTGCCTTGCATGCATGAGGCCCTAGATTCGAATTCTCAGCACCACATAAGCAGAAAAAGCAAGAAGTGGCACTATGGCTCAAATGGTAGAGTGCTAGTCCTAACCTGAAGAGATGAGACACAGCACCCAGTCCCAGTGTTCAGGCCCCATGAACAACAACAACAAACTCCATGACCAACTAAACAAAAACAAAATCAGAAGTGAAGCTGTGGTTCAAGTGGTAGAGTGCTAGAAAGTGGATCAGGAACAGGCCCTGAGTTCAAGTCCCACAATGGACCAGAAAAAAAGAAAGAAAGAAAGGAAGGAAGAAAGGAAGAAAGAAAGAAAGAAAGAAAGAAAGAAAGAAAGAAAGAAAGAAAGAAAGAAAGAAAGAAAGAAAGAAAGAAAGGAAGGAAGGAAGGAAGGAAGGAAGGAAGGAAGGAAGGAAGGAAGGAAGAAAGAAAGAAAGAAAGAAAGAAAGAAAGAAAGAAAGAAAGAAAGAAAGAAAGAAGGAAAGAAAGAAGAAAAGAAAAAAGGAAAGAAAGAAGGAAAGAAAGAAGGAAATGCAATTGGATACTGGTATTTCCCATCTCCTAGGGTTTATGAATATTCAAAAAACAAAATTTATTGAGCGTTTCCTATTTAAAAGAGGGATTTTATCTCACCATTAAGTGATTTATGATGCTGCAGAGCATGCAATGGATACCCACTACTTCAGTGGAAAGTTGAATGTAAATTTTGTGAGTCCTATTTGAATAGCTGGTGAGAAGCCAAATTGATGAGCCACAGACTTTTCTGAAAAATGGTTTCCTAAAGAAGATTCAGTTTCCCACATGTCAGTTTGCCTTTCTGCTTCTAGTCAGAAAATCTCTAAGGCTCAGGAAAGGATTCAAGCTCTCTGTTAAACCATGCTATAGTCATTTTTATTTTTATTAAAGGAATAAGTACTCTAGACATAGGTGGATCCTGCCTATTATCCTCCCTGCATAGGAAGCTGAGATTTGAGGATCATGATTTCATACCAGCCCAAGCAAAAAAGTCCATGAGACTTGTCTCAATTAAGCAGTGATAAACCCAGAAGAAGAGGTATGGCTTAATAATTAAAGTATCATTCCTATGGAAAAAGCTCTGTTTAAGCCGCCCTAATGCTTCAGGTCATAGGTTAGGACATTGCCACCTACAATATTGCTGCACCCTGCCTTCCCTTGGTGTGATGGCCTTCAGCCTGGCTTTCACTCCTGTGCATATAGGCTGTTTGGCCATCGACATTGGGGGTGGCATGATCCGTTTATGGAATATATTACCCATAAAAACTAACTATGATGTAAACAAAGTTTGACAAGTTGTTAAGTCCAAAGTTGCAGTGGTAAGGATGATTACTATTTAGCTTTTTTTTTGGGGGGGTGGGGTCCAGTCGTGGGGCCTGAACTCTGAGCCTGGGCACTGTCCCTCAGCTCTTCAGCTCAAGGCTAGCACTCTACCACTTGAGCCACAGTGCCACTTCTGGCTTTTTTCTTTTGGCTTATGTGGTGCTGAGGAATTGAACCCAGGGCCTCATGCATGCAAGGCAAGCGCTCTACCGCTGAGCCACCCTCATAGCCCTAGCTTTTTTCTTTAAATAGTTAATTGATTTTTAAAGTTTATATGCTTATTTCATCTAGGAAATCAAAAGTTAATATTTTGGATTTTTGGTGAAATTTGAAACTAGGCAATTAAAAGCACTCATTGTCCTCAAATTCAGTATTTAAAATTATTAAAACTTTATTCATATGTTTTAGTTGTCCGAAATTTGAGCCACACATGGTAGCTCATACTTGTAATGCTAGCTGCTGGGTCTTTACTGATACAGAGAGGATTATGATTTGAGGCTAGCCCAGGGAAACATTCACAATATTGGATCTAAATCAATATCTGAACCCAATGCATTGTGCTTTATATTTCATCTACTCAGAAAATGTAAAAAGAAGGATTGTGGACCATGCTAGCATGGTCATAAACAGAAAACCCTGCCATAAAAATGGATAAAGCAGGGCTGGGAAGGTGGGTCAGTGGTAGAGCGCTTGCCTTATATGCATGAGGCCTTGTGTTCAATTCCTCAGCACCACATAAGCAGAATAAAAAAAAGCCGGAAGTGGAATTGTGGCTCAAGTGGTAGAGTGCTAGCCTTGAGCTGAAGAGCTGAGGGACTGTGGCGAGGCCCAGAGTTCAGCCCCCCCCCCCCAAAAAAAAATAAGTCTAAAGCAGAGCTGGGCTCAGGTGGCTCATGCCAGGAAACTACTCAGGAAGTTCAGATCTGAAGAACACAGTTCAAAGCCAGTCTAGGCAGAAAAGTCTGTGAGACTCTTATCTCCATTAAACCACCAGAAAATCAGAAGTGGCACTGTGGCTCAATCAGTAGAGCACTTGCCTTGAGCTTAAGAGTGCAAGGACTGTCTCCAGGCCCAGAGTTCAAGACACATGACAAACAAAAACAAAAGTGACTAAAGCAAAAAGAGAGGTGTGTGGCTCAACTTTTAGAGGGACCTACCATAAGTGCAAGAAGCCCTTAATTTAACTGCTAGTATAGAAAGGAGGAAAGGATATGAATCAAAGAAGTAAGGGAGGAATTATGATATAATCAAATACTAGAATGATAAGTATTAAATAAAGAGATTACAGGTATTTTATATGAAAAGATACTGATTGTTTACTAAAAGGAAATTATAAAATGTGGAATTAAGGCTGAAATACATATACAACTTTTGTTTTTCTGTAAAATGATACTTATGTGCCCCTTTAGTTTAACAGTAGTAAATGAGTTTAAAACAATATGGGTGGTTAGAAATGAATCATTATTTCTTTTCACTTTTTCTGCTATATTCACCACTTACAAAATCCAAACAATGTTGATCATTTTAATTATTAATTCATTAATTTAATCTTTCATATTTAGTGTATAGTCTATTGTGCACATCATTTAAATGTTTGAACTCTTTTCGTTTGTTTGTTTTTTGTCCATCATGGATCTTGAACTCTGGCCTGGGCACTGTCCCTTAGCTCTTCACCTCAAGGCTAGCACTCTACCACTTGAGCCATAGAGCCACTTCTGGCTTTTTCTGCTTATGTGGTACTGAGGAATTGAACCCAAAGATTCAACATGCAAGGCAAGCACTCTAGTACTGAGACAACTTCCGAGCCCTGATCTCTATTTTTCCTTCAGACATGGGACTTGAACACAGGGCATTAGTATTGTCCCAGAACTCCTCTGCTCAATGCTAGTACTCTAGCATGCCAGTTTAAACCACAGTGCCATTTCTTGTTTTTAGTGGTTAATTGTAAATAGCAGTCTCATTGGAACTTTTTGGCCCAGGCTGTCTTTAAAACACCATATTCATTTCTCAGCCTCCTGAAATGGTAGGATTACAGGTATAAGCCTCCTGAACCCAGCTTCTCATTTTTTAAAAAAGTGTTATATGTTTAGTTCCCCCTCAAATACATACAAAGTGAGATGCAAATTAACGTTAAATGAACCACCAATTGAGGATGTTGAGATTACAAGCGATTGCAATATTTTTTACATTTTTTTATATGTGGGCCTTGAACTCAGGGTCTGGGGGCAGTCCCTGTTCTTTTGTGCTCAAGGCTATCACTCTACCAGTTTGAACCAGTGCCGCTTCTGTTTTCTTGCTAACCAGTTTATGAGATATTAGTTTCACAGACTTTCTTACCCAGGTTGTCTTTAAACCTCAATTATCAGATCTCAGCCTCCTGTGGTGCTATGATTACAGGCATGAGCCACTGGCACCAGCTTTTTAAAAAAGGGACAACAATTCATATGCCAGAAGCTTTGACTTATGCCTATAATACTCCCTACTCTAGAGGCTGAGATCTGAAGATGATGATTTGAATCTAGTGGTGCAAAAACGTCTCTGTGAATCTTTTATCTCCCATAAACTGTTCAAAAAAATCCAGAAGTGAAGCTTTGGCTCAAGTGGTAGAGTGTACTCTTGAGCAAAAAAGAAGCTCAAGGATAGTACCTAGATCCTGCAATCAAACTCCATTTCTTACACACACACACACACACAAACACACACACACAAACACACACACAAACACACACACACACACACACACACACACACACACACACACACAAACCCAAAAGCAAATAGAAAATATGAAGAAATCAATGAAAAATTTTTAATATTGTAAGGACTTTTGGGTTTAGAGGTATAACTTAGTTGGTAGGACAATAGCTATCGATTGAAACTATCAAGTACCAAGGACATAAAAAAAAGAATTATCTGCTCTGCTCTGTATTTTCCTATTCTCATATGTTCTCATTTGGGAACTCTCTTCTTTTTAAAAAAATTGTTTTAGCGGTGATGTTGAGCAGGGTTACCTTTCTGTATGTCAGGTAACTACTACATTTCCTTCCTTTTACATAATCTCATCTGTTCCCCCATTCTCTTCCATACCCTCTCTCCCATCTTGGCCCTCGACTTGCATGGTTCACTTTCATCAATGTCCAGTAGAGCCAGAGGGCTCTGCTGCTGCAATATTCTGTGTCCTTCCCCCATTTTTCCTGTATATTAGGTGAAGAATACAGACTCATCAGAAAATGAAAAGACAAATTAAGAAAAGTCCCTTTGTTTTCTTATTGCAATATATATATATATATATATATACATATATATATATATATATATATATATAGAGAGAGAGAGAGAGAGAGAGAGAGAGAGAGAGGGAGAGAGAGAGACAGGGAGACAGAGAGAGAGAGACAGGGAGACAGACAGAGAGAGAGAGAGAGAGAGAGAGAGAGAGAGAGAGAGAGAGAGAGAGAGAGAGAGAGATTAGAGAGAGAGTATTATATAGAAAAGGTGCTTGAGTATTACAACTTGGTGATTTTCGCCAAAGGCTTCCTCTTCTGTTCTTACTGTATATGATGCCTAGAGTCCTGTACAGTATATCATATCCCATTGTGTTTTAAACCTTTCTTCCACATATTAGGGGAAAATGTACCATTTGTCAATTTGATGTGGTTAACTTTCTTAATATGATTTATTCTAGTGTCCTCCGTTTCCCTGCAAATTTCATTATTTTATCCTTTCTAATGGCTCTGTAAAATTCCATTGTATATAGATAGCATAATTATTGGTTCCATTCATTTATTGTGGGGCATCTGGGTTGTGGACATTTCTTGTCACTGTGAATTGAGCAGCAAGGAACATGGTTGTGCAAATGTCCTTGCCATTTTCTAGTTTCTCCACTTCCCCACCAACATTTGTTGTCTGAATTCAAGATATTTGGATAAGATGGTATCTCAGGATTACTTTGATATTTATTTTCTTTATGGCCAGGGATGATGAACCTTTCCTGATACGTTTTTTTGCCATTCTTACCTCTTCTTCTGAGAAGTCTCTCCTTAGCTCCTCTGCCCACTTGATGATTGGTTTATTTGTTTTGGGTGGTGTAGTTTCCTGAAATCCATGTATACATTGAAAATTAGCCCTTTGTCTGATGTATTGCAGGTAAATATCTTTTCCCAATTTGTTGGCTGTCTTTTTAGTTTAGTGGCTATGTCCCTAGCCTGTGTAGGTTTTTTCCTTTGATGTAGTCCCATTTGTTGGGTCTCTCTCCTATGTGTTATGCCCCTGGAATTCTATTCAGGAAGTTCCTGCCAGTACCTATAAGTTCTTTTTTTTAATTATTACTTTAATGGGAAAAATTTTATTTACTTTTATAAATACGTTGCAAGACAAAACTTTTCAAAAATACTTTCCCCCCCAAAAAAAATTAAAAAAATAAAGGAAAGCTCGTAATAGGTAGGCAGACAATCTTGAGTCCTCTTTTTGTTCTTAAGGAGAGCTCTCTGCAGTGTAGGGCAGGACAATTGCCACACACCCAACACTGCCATGGGTTTGGCCTTGGGGAGAGAAAAGGCCAGCCTGAACTGAGTGTCCTCTCCTGGTCACGGCCATACTTACACCTTCTAGTACCTATAACACTATCTAGGATTATCTAGTATGGATCCTACTATAGTTGGGCTATGCTGTATACAATGTTAACCTTTGAGAACATATATCTCTCTCTGCATATATGTCTGAATTATAAAGTATAAGTTGGACGCAAAGTTCAACAAACACAAGTTATTCTCTATGTGTTCCCAGTTTCCCTATGAGGCTCTCTCAACAGCTGTTCATTTTTCCTGTTTAGATAACATTAAACACCATAGTTTTGTTAGGTCAAGAATAAAGATGAGGGGTGAAAATAAACTTTTGCCTTTAAATAGCTTATTATCCTCAACCCCAAACTAGGAGTTAAATTAGAAAACATTTTGTTGTTGTTGTTGTTGTTGTCTCCGGAGCGATTACTCCATTACTGGTGAGGCCTGTGAGGTGTGGGGTACACTCCCAGCCTCCCCCATGCCGCAGGCGGGTGCGGCAGGTGGAGGCGCGCACTGGGCCACTCCATTCACTTCACAGGGCTTACAACGCACGAAGGGGCCAACGTCACAGGTGGCCGGCGGAGCAGGGCCAAGGCGGTAAGCAGAGCTGCCCCGAGCACGGGGCGAGCCTGATGCATGGCGCCTGCGCAGGGGCCAACTGGAGTAAGGGATTACCGGGTCGAGGCACATGGTGCAAGATTGTGGGAACTGGAGCGCAACTACCTGTGCTCGGCATGCAGCTGCCCAGCTCGCACCTCAGCACCTATAAATTCTAATGTCATCCTTATTCTGTCTTATAGTAGTTTGGCTGATTTTAATGTAATCCATTTTGAGTTGATGTTAGTGCAAGCAGAGATCCACTTCTAGTTTTCTGCCTATAAATGTCCAGTTTTCCCAACATCAATACTTGAAAAGGATATGATGTGTGTGTGTGTGTGTGTGTGTGTGTGTGTGTGTGTGTCTGTCTGTGTGGGTGTGTGTGTGGTGTGTGTGTGGGGGGGGGTTGTGGGGCTTGAACTCTGGGCCTCGGAGCTACCCTTCAGCATTTCATCTCCAGGCTAGTACTTGAACCATCTTTCCACTTCCCATTTTCTTGTGGTTTACTGGAGCAAAGAGTCTCATGGACTTCCCTGGCCCTGCTGTCTTTCAACAACCATCCTCAGATCTCAGCCTTCTGAGTAGCTAGGATTAATGGCATGAGCCACAGGCACCCGGCAAGGCTATGTTTTTTCCACACTACATCTTTCGCTCTTTTGTCGAATATCAGATGATTGTAAGTATGCGGTTTTATTTATGTGGTCTTTTCATCTTTTTAATACGTTTTTTTATTGTAAAAATAATGTACAAAGGGGTTACAGTTACATAAGGTAAGTAATGTGTTTATTTCCTCTCAAGCATTGTTACCTCCTCCTTTGTTTTCCCCCTACCATCCCTACCCTTCCACCTCCACAACTACTTTCCATCCCCCCTTCCCACTCTCTGCCTAAATTGTAAAGTTCGTTTTTGAACATAGTGTCTTGATCTCATTGTTAAAATTGGCCTATCCCTAGTTAAGCATTTGGTTTTTACCCTTCACCTCCCAAAGCTAGAGAAATGTATATACAAGATACAGGGCACAACATCAAAGAAACAAAAAAACCACATAACTTAGGTTTCAAGATTTGGTGGAAGAATGATGACTGTTGAATTAACTTGATAAGTATTCTATAGTTTTTAATGGTAAGGCTTATTAACTCAAAGGTGGAGCAAAAACATTCAGAATAGTGGAATGTGGCAACTACTCATTTGATGTGTGTGGATAGATTATGATTAATAAAAATATATCTATTAAATCCCAGTGGTAGACTGCTGTGCTAACTGGGAGGAGTCTTTGGTAATGCCAGGGGTTTGAATACTGGTAATGAAGCAGAATATGAGGGGAGGGCATTTGCTAAGGATGTAACATCCTAGGCTCATAACAAATACATTGTAGTAGAATGCTAAGTGATGATCAACTGAGCATCAAATTTTATTTGTTGACTTCTTTGTTTTGTGAAGTCCAGGGATTTGAACCTAGAACCTGGGTGCTCTCCCTTAATTTTTTCTCAAGGCTAGTGCTCTACCAGTTGAACCACAGCTTCATGTCCATAATTTTATTGGTTAATTGGAGATCAGTCTTTCCAAATTTCTGCTTTGGGCTTGCTTCAAACCTGATCTTCAGGTATCAACCTCCCAAGTAGCTAGCATTCCAGTTGTGAGCCACCAGAGCCTGGCTAGAATCACATTTTAAAAGTATTCACTAGGTGAATCAGGCGTGTCTAGCTACTATTTGAGAACTTTGGTTCCAGTGGGTCATGTCAGATTTAGAATAACATCAGAATTTTTCTTCTTGTAACCTATAGCATCCAATATCGTTTTTCTTCATTGTACCTTTTTTTCTTACTTCACAAGTAAGCACGTCAGTGATGTTTTCCTTTTCTGAAGCAAGTTAGGTCCTTTCCCATCACTGAGGGATGTACTTGCTTTTCTTACTGCCTGGATTACCTGCTTCTAGTTAATTGCATGGATGATGGCTCTCAGGTTAACTGTCTCCTCCTCAGGGATATCTCCTCACATACCTGCTGTGAAGTTGTTGCCACAAAACTACCAATGTCATGTCTCTGATTTATAGAAATTATCATTATGATTTCTGGTTTTCTTTTCAGCATGAAATTGATGAGGAGAGAGCCACATTCACTTGTTTCTCCAACACCTATAATAGTGCCTGGTCCTTAGTGCTCAGGAGCCTTGCATGGGGATCAGCCTTTTCCAGCTCAATTTATCCTAGCTTCTGGTCAGGACAGCTCTTGAAGCTGATGTCTGGTGGGTAGCAGTCATCCCTCTCATTCTTTGTGCCTTTCTGTGTTGTTGAGTCCACCTCAGAGCAAGATCAGTGCTTGACATCTATTTGCTGCTACGGAAAGATGGGTATGACATAATACAAGTTAGGGGAACTGTTTTGTGAAGCTGTGTGAAGAGACGCATCCCAATACAAGTTGCCAAGACAAGTGTTTCCCATGCTCAGGAGTGTATTCCACAATTCAGCATCCAAACTATCACCTACTCCCTGATGCACTCAGTGTATATTCCCATTTCCATTAAAAAAAGAAAAATTCAAGATATGCCTTTGATGATTTGTCATTGAATTACTGAAACAAAGTATATAATTTGGGGGCTGGGAAGGTGGCTCAGTGGTAGAGTGCTTGCCTTGCATGCATGAGGCCTTGGGTTTGATTCCTCAGCATCTCATAAGCAAAAAGAAAATAAGCCTGAAGTGGCACTGTGGCTCAAGTGGTAGAGCGCTAGCCTTGAGCTGAAGAGCTGAGGGATAGCTCCCAGGCCCATAGTCAAAGCTGACAACCGGACCCCCCCCCAAAAAAAAAGTATATAATTTTATGTATTTGTAAGTCTTTGTCCATCTCTCTTGAGCCCTGGGCATATTTCTATGTGTTTGAAGCTTGGAAAGGGAAATAAGGTTTATTTCAGGATAGTCAAAAACATTTTGGGAGGGATACCAACTTTCCATCTGATGTTCTACAGATGGCCATCTTGGCACAGAAACTAAGTAGAATGTCATAGCATAAGAGACTTGTCCTGATTTCTACTGACTTTCCTCTGGGGTCACAGAGAGTGATCCTACTGCATATGTGTCCCTTGGCTACACTCGAGGGACCAGGTCTCCTCTGAAAATCTAATGGCATGGGAGTAAGAGAAATAAAAACACAGAACCCAGCTTCTCACATTACTAGGATTACAGGCCTGAGTCTCATATACTAACTCATAACTGCCTTTTTATATATCGTGTAGCCGGTTTCATTATATTCAACTCATAGACAGATATACAAATATATGTTTATATTTATTCATCTATTTATAATCAGTGTTATATCTAGAAACACAAAAATATATATTCATATAACTATAATGAAAGTTATATTACCACTTTCCCCAATAATGATTTACACTAATATTATGTGAAAAAAATACTTACGATTGAAAATGTTAAAAGCCCTTGTAGTATGAAAAATCGTATTCGATCTTATACATCATATAAAATACTATATAAAATGTAATGAATATAGCATGTATTTCCATATATCTGATTTAATTGCTTCCTGATTTTGTGTTTGTCCATTTATGTAAGCCTTGTTTCTTCTATTGATGATGGCTTATACTTTCCAGTGTCGATATTTCCTATGTATTTTGTCAAATATATTCAGCCCTAAGTAGATTTTTTATGCTAATGGAGCCAAATTTTTCTTCAATATTTCCCAAACCACAATGAATATGTATACAGACTTGAACTCACTGTGGGAAGAAAGTCCCACATACCACTATAAGTATTGTAGCATTTGTCCCAATTGACAGAACAGCTTTCTAGATAATCTGATCTGGTATGTCCTAAAGCTTTTGTAACCACCTTATCACCCCATGCAGGCATGGACTGGCTTCCTTGCAACTCCCTGTGCACTTCACTGATCCCTTTATATCCAGTAGGCTCCCTTGTGCAGCCTGCAGTTACTCTGTATTTTCCCACACACAGAACACATGTGCATGGTGCTTTACATTGTAGGTGAAAAAAAAAAAAACACATTTAAGACTCATGAATTGTATAATATAACATAAACATTGACATTTTAATAACGTTAGAAAAATAAGTAGAATGATCATTTTACAACAATCAGGACCAAAAAGAAACATAAAGATTTTCTAAAGAAGAGGGGAAGCAATCTCTAAATCTGGATTGTCTTCTAAGTTGCCTTCAGACACAAATTCTGCCTCAGACTCCTCAAAGGGATCTACTTCCTCATTAAAGGCAGTATTTTCTTCCTGAGTCTAGGGAGGGACAGATTCTTATTTCTCAATTGGAAATTGGATCTCCAGCAGCAGGACAGATTGTTCTGGATATTCTGTGAGGACAGAATCCCTTTCCTCAACTGAATCTAGACTTTGAACCTAACTTATGACTGGGGTCATTTTCCATTAGCACATATTTACCCTGCACTCCAAGACCAATACTTTTTTACTGGTTTGGATGTGATCTAGGCGAATTGTGAACATCAATGGAAGATATTCTGGACCATCTTCTTCCTTGGTGGTATGTGAATGTACACCTATATCACATGTGGAGTTCAGAACCAATGGGATGTCTACAGGACTCAAAACTACTTGAGCCTTTCTACACATTGAAAAATCCTCTATGTTCACATGCTTTCTGGAGTCCAGTGTTGGCTTCCAATCTCCATCAGTCACCATAGGCGACATCACTGATGGGTTCTTTAGCTGGAATTCAGCAGCAAGTTCTCTACAGTGACACAAACATAGGTACAGGAGTCTTAGAGTAGACTCTAGAAGTTAAAGTGTGACTAAACTTCTATGAGGATTTAACAGGAGAAGCTGTAGAACTTGAGTTTGGACTGAACACTGATGAGAAGGTAGGGTGTTTCTAATGAGTGGTTATGTCCAAGTTCTTTTAAAAAGGGAACAGACATTACTCGGCATAGAACATCCATAAAAGGACATTTTGCCAAGCTGGGTAGTACAAAGGGTTCTTGGACAAGCAGGCCCATCCCTTGATACCTAGGTTCCATCCCTACTCACAAGCTCTAAGGCATCTAAACAAGGACTACTTACTCTTTTTCTTGGTCTCACGGGTCATGCTTTGCTCCAGCTGGTCCAGAAGGATATGTAAGCAGGACAGCAATTCTGAAGAGGGCATGTTGAGCTTGTCATACTGTGTAAGTTTTTTCAGCATGTCAAATTTCTTGTGCTCAAAAATCATCATGGTAGACGTCCATCCAAATAGTTAAGATGGAAAAATCGATGCTGTTGGCAAATTGTTGAAAGGAAAATGAGAGTCCGCCGTCTCCATCCTGAGCCTTCTACCACAGACCCTTTCTGGCATGACTAGAATGTTGGGAAGTGGGAAGAGACTCCTGGAAGCAGGATGCTCCTCACAACCCATTTCTAGAAATTTCTAATACAATCCTCCAAAATTCTCCCCGTGATGGGCAGAGAAAGTTGTTTCCCCACTGTATCTGACTTGCTAAACACAACCCTCCCTGTCATTGAGGGATTGTGGTCCATGCGAGCCTGGTCATAAACAGAAAACCCTGTCATAAAAATGGCTCAAGCAGAGCTGAGCTCAGGTGGCTCATGCCTGTAATCTTAGCTATTCAGGAGGCTGAGATCTGAAGATCCCAGTTCAAAGCCAATCTAGGTAGCAAAGTGTGTGAGACTCCTATCTCAATAAACCACTAGAAAACCAGAAGTGGCACTGTGGCTCAAACAGTAGAACATTCATCTTGAGTTGAAGAGTGCAGGAACAGTGTCCAGGCGCAGAGTTCAAGTCACATGACCAACAAAAACAAAAGTGACTAAAGCGAAAAGAGCAGGTGTATAGCTCACTTTGTAGAGCACCTACCTAAAATACATGAAGCCCTGAGTTTAATTGCTAGTATTGAAAGGAGGAAAGGATATGAAGGAATGGAAGGAAGAAAAGAAGGAAGGGAGGAATTTTGATTTAACCAAATACTGGAAAGATGTGAAGTATTAAATAAAGGTATTACAGGTATTTTATATGAAAAGATACTGATTGTTTACTAAAAGGCAAATTATAAAATGTGGAATTCAGGCTAAAATACACGTACAATTTTGTTTTTCTGTAAAGTGATACTTACATACTTCTTTTGTTTAAAAGTAGTAAATGAGTTTAAAAAAATCGAAGAGTTGTTAGAAATGAATCATTATTTCTTATCACTTTTTCTGCTACATTCACCATCTAAAAAATTGAAACAATGTTGATCAATTCAATTATTAATTTATTAATTTAATCTTTCATCTTTAGTGTATAGTCTATTGTACACATCATTTAATT
Organism: Dipodomys merriami; assembly: GCF_024711535.1. NCBI lineage: Eukaryota > Metazoa > Chordata > Mammalia > Rodentia > Heteromyidae > Dipodomys > Dipodomys merriami. Next base: position 30,771 of record NW_027203034.1, read on the forward strand.
ATTTGAACCCTTTTTTTGTTTGTCTTTTGTCAATCATGGGTCCTGAACTCTGGGCCTGGGCACTGTCCCTTAGCTCTTTACCTCAAGGATATCACTATACCACTTGAACCACAGTGCCACTTCTGGATTTTCTGCTTATGTGGTACTGAGAAATTGAACTCAAAGGCTCATACATGCAAGGCAAGCACTTTACCACTTAGCCACCTTCCCAGCCCTAAACTCTTTATTTTTTCCTTTAGACATGGGGCTTGAATACAGGGCATGGGTGCTGTCCCAGAGCTTCTTTGCTCAAAGTTAGCACTCTACCATACAAGTTTAAACCATAGTGCCATTTCTTGTTTTTTAATGGTTAATTGGAAATAGCAGTCTCATGGTAACTTTTCTGCCCAGGGCTGGCTTTGAACCATCATCCTCATTTCTCAGCCTCCTGAGAAGGTAGGATTACAGGAGTGAGCCACCTGTACCCTTGTGCTCATTTTTTTTCTTTTAACTGTGATTTAAGTTTAGTTCCCCCACCTAAATACGTGCAAACTGAGATGCAAATTGGCTTTAAATAAACCACTAGTTGAGGATGCTGAGATTACAAATGATGGCAAATTGTTTTTAACATTTTTTAATATGTGAAGCTTGAACTGAGGGCCTGGTTGAAATCCCTTTTCTCTTGTGCTCAAGGCTATCACTCTATTAGTTTGGCCCACAGTGCCCCTTTTAGTTTCTTGGTAACCAGTTAATGAGATAATAGACTCACAGACTTTCTTACCAAGGTTGTTACTAATCCTCGATTATCACATCTCAGTCACCTGAGTTGTTATGATTACAGGCATGAGCCAATGGCACCAGTTTTTTTAAAAAAGCAACAACAGATTACTTTAGGGGAGGTTGGAGGAGGAAAGAGCTAGAGGCTAAACAAGCTCTCACATAGAAAATACTTGTAGTGTTCCAGTGAAGAGTCCTAGGCCAGAGAATTACTAAGTGTGCCATCACAGTACAGAGAGTTTGGCCAGAGAGGGAAAATCCAGGCAAGGAGACAGATTTGAGCACTTGCCATTAGCTGCAGCTGCAGTGGCAGCAGCAATGGCAGCAGCCTAGCCGCCAAACGAACAACACAGAGTCTGGGACAATGGTGCCAGAAACAGCAGGTGACTGGATTCTTCTTAAAACCAAAAAGAGCTGACAAGTAGCAGGTATCTTCATCCTGCAGATCACAGACCAGGAACCAAGACTCCAGGGTGAGTAGAATACTGACATACTTACTCCTTCTCAGGTTACAGAGGAAAGAAGGCCACCCCTCCCGCCCTCACCCCCGGAGGTCTCCATATTTGATATTGAAAAGGCCCAGCTGAGGAGCTAGCTCCAGCTCAGGCCTTGGAAAAAAACAAAAGATTCATTTAGGAGGTCACAGGCACCTGACCTGACCTGCCAGGCTCAGCTCCTCCCTGGGAAAAGTCACCCAGCCCAAGCAGACAAAGCTCTGCCGTGAGGGGAGTGACTTTCTTCACTGGGTAAACAGAGCCAGAGGCTGCCCCTCCCTACAGCAGCCTAGACAATCAAGTGAAATTCAGTAAACATAAACCCTGAGAATGGCTCCAGGCTGGGCTCTGTGTCTCAGAAGCTACCCTTCAGGGAAAAGCTACAATTTGCTGAACGGCCTCAATTCTACCCAGAACCTAGCCTCATCACAGCCTCTTCAAACGAGAGGAAACAGCCATCTCCCTCTTGTGCGAAACTCAAAGCAGATCTCCCTCTCATTGAACTAGCATGGGAGGAGGATCACAAAATCCTGGGTAAAGCAGAGCATTTATCTGCCTGCTCAAACAAATTGACTTAAGAAACCAATCTAGCCACAGGCAAACCAAACACCACAAGCAGACAAGAGACTCCACCAAGAGACTTTGTACAGACACAATGAGATACAGGATCTTCCCATCTAATCCCGCCCCCCCCAAAAAAAAAGCTCTTTGTTGTACCTTTTTTGTTTTTTAGTTTAAAAAAAAAATTGTTTTCTATTAATCTTTTTTTCTCCCCTCCTATTTTTTTTTATTTTAGGTGTATATGTGTGTCTGTGTGCTTTGTTTAAATCTCTACTGACCTTTTGGTCCTTTTTTTCTTGTTTTTTCTTTTTCATTCTTTTCATTTTTCTTCTGTTTCCTTCTTTTTTGTGTGACTTAATTGCTGGTCTGCTCATCCTCAGATATATGCCGTCACCGAATATTAGACTGAAAGACCCTAGTCCCCTAGTATACTTTCGTCAAGGGGCGGGCGCCCCAGAAACTCAGACTCCAGGCCGGGAGATGCAATAAGCAAGAGGAGTTTATTTGACATTTGTGCAAACAGATTCTCTGCCCCGGTCAGTCAGAAAGCCCCGAGCATCGGTTACAAGCCTTTTTAAAGGCAAAAACCCACAAGATTAACGCATAACACAAATCATCACGTGATTGGTTCATTTAAAGGTCACCATATACGCCAACAATCACTTTGCCATGCGGGAAATTTTGTAACAATCTTTGTAAAACAATTGGCTCATGGTTGGTTTAAGGGGGGGTTACATGGTTACAGGCCTATGATTGGTTGACATTTGGCTTAGCTTGGGGTCTTGCCAGGTGGTCGTTATCTCAAGGTCCTGTCTGGGGAATTTCTAAATGGGACCTGAGGAACACGTAATGTCTGTTCTTTATCTACAACCACTGACTTTGTCCTGGGGCCGGCATCTGGTCCCTGAAACTTCTTAACTCATTTCTGGGAAGGGAAGGTCAGTGCTAGCGTAAGCAAGTTTACATAAGCAGAATAAGCAGTTAGCAAGTTAGTAATGGTAATGGTCAATTTTTAATCTTTCATTCCCCACTTCTTCTCTGGGCTAATTTTAATCTTAAAATTCAGGGTGTCTCTATATTATCTTGTGGGGTGTCAGTTGTTCTCAGTGCTTGGTATTGAGATCTCAGAACTAATAAATGGACTGCGCTGATTTTTTTTCTTTTACCAAAGACACCAGTCTGTTGAGTATACAAGGTCCAATTGTAACAAAATTAACAGTACCAAAGGCCCTTATATTTTTTTCCCACCAGTCCTGACTCCGTGTATCACAGTTAACTTAATTTTATGCCAGCTGTACTTGTAAGCTCCAATTTTAAGACATACTCATACCATTTGCGTCATACTCATACCATTTGCTACATAAACTTTCTGAGGTTTGTCTTAAGGACAATTTAAAAATTTTTCCAATTCCTTTTCCAAGGCTTTCTTTACCATTTGCTACATACTTAAACTTTCTGAGGTTTTTCTTAAAGACAATCCTTACTTTTTAAAACCTTTCTTCTCAAAAGGGGATATTTTTTCCCCAATTCCTTTCTCAAAACTCTCTTTACTACCCTCCTCTTTGTTACAATTCCTTGAGCTTCTTTGTGGCTAGAGTTTAAAACTTCCCAATTTTTCCTGTGGCTTGTGAAACCAAGTTATCTCAGAACAACCTCAAGGTACCACTGGGCTGGAGAAGCTTGCTAGATTTTAAGGCTAAGAGTATTACTTCCATTGATAACACACTCAGGTTATTACCATACCAGAGCCAAACTAGGCTGTGACCATAGTGTGGATTTCCAGTCACTATGCACTGAAGCACCTAAGGCAAGCAAGCCAGTGATATCCTTGTCCCCAATATCTACTGTGGGAAGAGAGGGTTTCTGGATATCACCCAAAAGAATGTCCCACAAGATATTAGATTTAGCTGCAGTCAACCAGGAAGCAGACACAGGTGATGGAATCAGGCAGGAGTTTCTCCAGGTGGCTGTCAGGCCATCGTCGAACATTACCCATTAGGGTATGCAGCAGCAGCAGCAGCAGCAGTAGGGTCTCTCAGTGGCTCCAAGGGACTGTAACACCTCATGCTGGGCTGTAAATTCCTACACAGACTGGTTAAGGATACATTGCATAGGCTTGGCAGACTTTTATCGTGCTGTTTTTTTTTAATTTAATTTAATTTTATTTGTGAACATACTGTACAGAGGAGTTACAATTACATGGGCAGGATAATGCATACATTTCTTACCAAGCATTGCAGCCTCCTCCTTTGTTTACCCTTCACATCCCTTCCCAGCCTCCTCCATCCCCCCCAATCCCAATCCTTCTCCTTCCCCCCCTTTCCCCCCGCTCGCACCGACATTGTAAAGCTCGTTTTGGACATGAGTACTTGTACTTCTCATTGTTGCAACAGGTCCACCTGTATTCTTAAACAACTGGTTTTTCCCCATCTCCTCCACAAGTTATACTGACATCAAATATAGTGAAAGCAGGGGTTATACTGTGGGGGAGGGACATACAAAGCAACAAAGAGATAATCTTATAAATGCGTTAGAAACACATGCATGAAAGAAAAAAACATTAAAATACATATCTAAGGGTTCATTTTCCTGACATCACATTATCTGACCTTCAACTATGTTTATTGCAGCATTATTTACCGTAGCTAAGATATGTAACCAACCCAGATGCCCCTCAGTAGATGAATGGATCAAGAAAATGTGGTATATATACACAATGGAATTCTATGCCTCCATCAGAAAGAATGACATTGCCCCATTTGTTAGGAAATGGAAAAACTTGGAAAAAATTATATTAAGTGAAGTAAGCCAGGCCCAAAGAAACATAGATCCCATGGTTTCCCTTATTTGTAATATCTAGTATCCTGCTGCTTTTTAAGATCTTTAAACAATAGTCCAGGACAATTTACCAAAATCACAACTTTTTTATTAACCAGATATTTTTGTAAATAGACACAGAAGGCTCATAAGGCTTAGTCTTGTAACCATCTCTGACAGATGCAGTCTCCATACCTTGCACACCAACAACTGTTAACACTATTTTTATGCCTTTTTTTAAAAATTATTTTATCTATTTTGCCTCATTTTTTCAAAACTGACTCTGCACCCTTGATCTTAAAATGGGGGTAAAAGGGCGAAGGTCCATCTTCTGTAACTTCTTCAAGCTGACTTCAGGGGTGTTGATCTTACCTAGCCAGGAACCTATAACCTTAGCCTATTTTACAAATAGGCTATCAGGGTTAGATGTCATTAAGAACAATATTTAACTTTTGAGAACTGCACAGACCTTTTCTCCGGCTATAGCAGTGTAGCTTGTTAGCACTCTGGTTTGCAAAAACATCTTTCTAGATGGCTTAGGAATGTGATCTCTAATGATCCCAACAATGCCTAAGTTACCTTTGCAGGCCTTTAGACAGATATCAATAGAAATACTCTCTCAGGTTTACACAATTTTTCCTGAGCAGATGAACTTCATGTAACTAGTGTCAGCTCAATTAGAGCTGCCAATTAGAGCTTTTGGCACATAAAGGGGTTGAGATTTAAACTATCCCCCACATTTTATAACATTAGCCTTTTACTATCACAGAGGACTGGCAAGTTCCTGTCCCTTACAAGGTAGTCATGAACATTAGGCATGCTTACAAACTAGCTCCCATGACCTCCTGGCTCTGACCAGTTTTGAAGGGCCATGCACAATTGACTCTAGGATCTGACATTTTTGCCATCCAAGCAGTGGCTTACTGTCTGTGGATGCTCCTCCATTGCTTTTTTCCCAGGAGTGTCTTCTCCACATTGGGATAAATGCCTCATTGGCATTTCCCTTTAGCTGGTCTCTGGATCTGACCTCGGGGCCTGAATGCTGTCCCTCAGCTCTACAGCTCAAGGCTAGTACTCTGCCACTACGAGTCCCAAAGCCACTCTGCTTGCTCTTTCAGCACTCTGCTGGCTGAGTAGAGGTGACAGTCTCACACGGACCGTTTTGTGCCCGGGCTGGCTTTGAACTAGTTTGCAGATCAATGAGTCTTATAAAAGGCCACCTTACTCCAATTAAAAGCAACAAGGTGGTCAACATAGAAGTAGCTTTTAAGCATGCTCTTACCTGAAACTTTTTAAGAGTCAAAGTTACATCAAACAAACTTGTAAGAATCCTCTGTGCTTTGCTCTGGACTTTGCTGGAAACTTTAAAAAAAAACCTATAAGAGCAAACTAGAATAGCAATCATTTTGATAATCTTAATTTTTTTTCTTTGTGTACATTGAGGCCAATGTTAAGAACAATTTTATATTTAAACTTTATATCCAAAAATCCATTTCCTATTTTTTTAAGTCTCCTTTAATCTTCTTTTTAATATTGTATACCTTAGTTTTTATTTGCATTTTGAAAAGATCCCTTAAAATCGTGAGGCCAAGTGTCACTCATTACCTCTTGGCTGCTTGTTTTACAACAGACACACATTAAGATTTTTAAACTCAAATGACAATTTTTCTTTAATGTGAAAATAACAATCATCATAACTGAAACAAAAAGCTAGACTTAACACCTTTATAACTTTTAAAGACATCCTAATTGTAGAACATAATTGAAAGTAAGACACATTATACAAATAACTTTTTAACCCTCTTTTTAAGGCCTTCCTAATTTTAATGTTAACACATCCAAGGGGAAGTTTTAGCAATACTAATCAGATCATCACATCACTCATTTTAACCATCATGTTTTCAGTGTCTATCTGCAGGGAAAAGAGAGAACAAAGATGGGCCACTCAGCCCCTTCTATGGAATGGGCACACACCCAATCCGACTCTTTAGGGTTAGATGAACTGCGTTTGTGCCAGCTTGCCCTCTTTCACCATGCGTGGACTCCTCCCAGGGCTTGTCCCACCATGCATGGCCAGGTGAACTGCACTTCTGCTTATTCACCCCTCACCCCTAAAGATAGGTCTTCTGTTGGCTTCTAAGTTTTTCCCCTTTTCTTATCTCTTGGTTTTCGAATGAAATACACAGTTTTTAGACTGACAGAACAAGTAACATCTTTGCCGGTGTTAAACTAACCTTTATATTTAAATTTTTAATATTTATCCCCAAGTTTTAGCCAAGGGAACTAGATCCCAAACAGCCAATGCATTTTTGTTAAGCCAGATAACTTGATTACAGTATAAAAAGTCTTATGCATTTTAAAACATTAGTTTTCTAAAATAACAGATTTTCTAATTTGCAAGTTAAAGAATCTTTAAAGAGCCACTTAAAACAATGTGAAGATTTTTTAAACATTTTTCTTAATGTCCAAACCTCATAACCATTTGAACTTTTAAATTTAAACTCACCCAATTGTTACAGCATGCTGACAATTCTTATCTTTGAACACGTTCACAGACACACACAAAACACTCACACTCTGGTTTGCAAAAGCATCTTTCTAGATGGCTTAGGAATGTGATCTCTAATGATCCCAACAATTCCTAAATTACCTTTGCAGGCCTTTAGACAGGTATCAATAGAAACACACTCTCAGGTTTAACCTTTTGAATTTTTAAATTTAAACTCACCCATTGTTACAGCATGCTGACAATTCCAATGTTTCAACACGTTCACAGACACACACAAAACACTCACACAGATCTTAAGGCACGCAAAAATCAAAATCAGTCGTACGTACAACTTTTAAAGTTTTTAAACAAAAATTTAAGACAGTATTTCTTTTAAACTAGGTACCCTTGTTGGGCTTTATTTTCCCAGAGCTTGTTTGTCTAGCAAAGCAATTCACTAATTAGTCTCTTGAATCCCTTCTGTTGGAGGAGGGCTGGGGGAGGGGGTCACCTAAAACTAAACTGGACAGATTTTTTAAATCCAATTTTAGACAAGAGCACTTTACAAATTGTTACATTGTCAGTACTAGCTGAAAAAGTCCAAACCAGGCACACAGCCTTCTACACCCTCCCTGCCAGCAGCCTGAGGCTTGAAGGAAACCAAACTAGCCCAGCTGGAACTTTTATTCCCCCAGAGATGTTTAAATAAATAAATGACAAAAACACAGATAAACACAAAAACCAAGGATCCACATTTAAAACTGGTACCAATTCTAAAACAGAACTAGACAAGTACTGAAGGCTGAGTTAGGGACTAATGGGCCCCAGTTTATTCCTACAGGAACTCTGTGCTGCTCTCACTCAGCAAGCTGAATCCAGAGTCTGCTGAGTGAGCCTGCCACACTCACCCAGAACTTCCCTACCCCAGAAAACATAAAACAAACACACACACTAAAGTAAACAAGACAAACAAGTGGCCACAAAGACGAAATCAAGTCTCAGTGAATGGGGCAACATCTCACCACCATTCACTTACCAGGGGACTCAACTCCCCTACTCATGTCCGGAGGATTTTTCTTTTAGATATCTGCAGATGTTGACTCAGGGGCCTTCCAAGGCAGAGGAGAATTCCCAGTCATCTTGAGGCAAGGGAAAAGAAAAATCCCTAGCGGCCGTCCCTTCAGACTGACAGGTTCTCCCCCATGCTCAGACCCCCCCGAGCCAAGGCCCAAGGCTGAGATCTATCTGGAGCCACATGCAGGTGGTCAGTGGCAGCTTCATAATTGACAAACAAGCAAGTTACAAAAGCAGAACCAGCAGTTGTTTTTTTTTTTTTCAAATGAACTAGGACAATGTCTCGGGGTGTCCTAGGAGTGGACTCACTTGTTGTCCCATCTCTATAGAGAATACAAAACACAAATTAAAAATGAGTAACACTAAACAGAGACAGACAAAACCACAGAGATAGACAGAACCAGACACTGAATGGCAACCGAGTGAATACAGATGAGGAAGGAAATTACAGATGGGAGTGGCTGGCCGCGCCTTAACTCCCCAGAACAGAGAGACACTCAGATCTCTTCCTTCATCCAGACAACCCTGGAGTAGGACTCCAGGGTGTGACCAGGTTACTGGGCACGTCTGCTTTTCCCTCTGGCCCAAATACAGATTCAGACGACCCTGGAGCAGGGCTCCAGGGCGGGACTAGGGTACTGGGCACCTCTGCTTTTCCCTCTAGTCCAAATACAGATTTGGATCCCAGAACGCAAAACGAAAGTGACAAACACATAAGACAAGAGTTCTATCTTACCTCCTGCCGGTCCTGGAATCTGGGGTTTAGGGGCTCCTGGTTCCTGGCCAATGCACCAAATGAAAGACTATAGTCCCCTAGGATACTTTCGTCAATGGGAGGAGGCCCCAGAAACTCAGACTCCAGGCCGGGAGATGCAATAAACAAGAGGAGTTTATTTGACGTTTGCACAAACGGACTCTCTGTCCCAGTCAGTCAGAGAGCCCCGAGCAGCGGTTACAAGATTAATGCATAACACAAAGCATCCTGTGATTGGTCCATTTAAAGGTCACCATATATGCCAACAATCACTTTGCCACACGGGAAATTTTGTACACTCTTTGTAAAACAATTGGCTCATGGTTGGTTTAAGGGGGGTTTATCATGGTTACAGGCCTATGATTGGTTGACATTTGGCTTAGCTTGGGGTCTTATCAGGTGGTAGTTATCTCAAGGTCCTGTCTGGGGAATTCCTAAATGGGAACTGAGGAACACGTACTCTCTGTTCTTTATGTATGACCACTGACCTTGTCCTGAGGCCGGATTTGTTCCCTGAAACTTCTTAACTCATTTCTGGGAAGGGTCAGTGCTAGCGTAAGCAAGTTTACAGAAGCAGAATCAGCATTTAGCAAGTTAGTAATGGTAATGGTCAATTTTTAATCTTTCAAGACCTTACCCCCATTGTATACACACTTAATCTAGAATTTTATTACTCAATTCAAAACTTCTTAGCCTTAAATTCTGTAATAGCAGTATTATCTCTTTATATCTAAATAATTTTTGAGAATCTTTATTTTTTAGTTTTTCATGTCTCCTTTCTATTCCTCCCCTCCTCTCATCGTATCCTTTTCTTCTCTCAATATCACCTTAAACTTAGATAATTTTTAAGATTCATTTTTTAAACTTAAATATTCGTTTTTCCCATTTTTCTTGTCTGTTTTATTCTCTCTCCTACTATTCTGTCCAATCCATTTCCCTCTTTGAGATTAGAACTTGGTTAAATTCACTCTCCTTTTACTTCTCCACATTCTTCTAATCCTATTTTTCCTCCCATTTGTCCCTAAATGTACTAATTTCTGGTTTGCCAAATTCGTCCTTGCTGTTGTTAGCCCATTAATCCATAGTTGTTTGATGTTGAATAGATTGTATCTGTTCAACTAGATTATACCTGGTTCCTTTTGCCTATGCCACTACAGGACTTTGGTTGATGCATGCCTTGAAAAATGTATTCTAGCAGAAAACTGGTGTCACTTCATATCAAATGGGCAGAACAAACCAAAAAAACACAAGAAAAATGCAAGTCCTGGTATCTCAACTCCCACTCATGATAACCAGGTGACAGAACAGATAATGTGTATTCCAGAGGAGAGTTCCCCAAAAGCTCTATAAATATTACTGGAAAACATGGTGAATGAACAGACATAAAACCTGCAAAGGACTCAGTGTGAACATGATAGGGAGAGAGAGGAAGCAAACCAAATATCAATACAGTAATCTCATGAGCATGAGGAAGCTACTCAAAGATAGATATAGAATTGCGTGAACAGGTTAAGAACACTCAAAGAGAAATAAAGGAATTGTGTGAGCAGGCTGAGAACCGTGAAAGAAATACAGGAATTGTATGAACAGGCTGAAAACAGACAAAGATAATGTCAGGAATTGAGTGAGCAGTCTGAGAACAATCAAAGAGAACTACAGGAATTGCATGAACATGAGGAAGGTAATCAAAGAGTAATACAGGAATTGCAACGGAGGGACGAGAATAAACAAAGATCAATAGAAGCATTCATGGAATCCTTAAACAGACACCTGAAAGAATTCAGGGAGACCACAAAGGGAATGCTGAATGGAACCCAACAGAAGGAAAGGGAGTATAAGGAAACCATAACCAAACAACTAAGTAATTTGAAAATAAGCACTGAAGACCAAGTTAAGGAAGAAAAGAAGCTCATAGGACATCTAAAGCAAAGCTTCAACAAAGCATTTGAAGTCATCAAAGACAAACAATTAGAGGAAAATGAATAAAAAACAAAGAAGAAAGTCTTGACAGTAGGTTAGACCATGCAAAAGATAGAATCTTGTTGACTGAAGACAGCTTAGATATTATAGAGAAAGAATGTACAACTATACAAGACAAATCCAGAAATAGTTTTAGATATATTCAATTGGATTTAGATATATGCAATTGGAAGACACCATCAGAAGGCTTTATCTGAGAATAATGGGTGTAGAGGAGCACCTAGAGACAGAAGAAAATGGTCTAGGAAATTTGTTTAACAGGATCCTAGCAGAGAAATTCCCAAACATGCAAAAAGAAAGGCCTATTCAGATACAAGAAACTTTTAGAACCCCAAATAGACCAGAAGAGAGCAGGATATCCCACCGTCATATTATAATATGCACAAGATCAATTCAGACCAAGGAAAAGATCCTTAAAGCTGTCAAGGAGAAAAGATCAATCATCTATGAAGGGAAACAAATTAGAATAACTTCATTTTTTCAGCAGAGAAAATTAAAGCAAGAAGAGACTGGAATGATGCATGCCATGACCTAAAGACAAAGTATGAACCAATAATAATGTAAACAGCTAAATTCTCCTTCATTACCAAAGGTGAAATAAAAACCTTCCATAGCAAAGAAAAACTGAAAAAATATATCTCCACCAAACCGGTCCTACAAAAGATACTTAAAGATGTCCTACACAGACAGAACCTACAAGATGACAATAAAGGCAAAGAAACGGCACCCAAACTGAGAATCCAAAAACCATAGGAAGAACCAAGTTGCTGCAGCCCCCAAGAAGCTGGATAAAATTGCAGAAACTACCAAACACTTCTCAGTCCTTTCTCTCAATATTAACGGACTTAACTCTCCAATTATGCGACATAGACTCCCTAGTTGGATTAAAAAGCAACATCATTCTATCTGCTGCCTTCAGGAGTCACATTTTGCCCCCCAAAACAAACACATTTTCAATGTTAAAGGCTGGAACAAAATCTACCAAGCAAACGGTCTCCATAAACAGGCGGAAGTTGCAATCCTAATATCAGATAAAATAGACTTCAAATTAAAATTCGTGAGAAGAGATAAAGAAGGTCACTACATACGAATTAAGGGATATTTCTTTCAGGAAGATATTACAAAAATAAATACTATTCGCCAAACAAAGCATCACCGAAATTTATCCAACAAACACTACTTTCCCCAAAATCTCAAATTGATCCAAAGACAAGTGGTGCCTGGGGGGGGGAGGGGAGGCTGGGAGGATTGGATGGGGGGTGAGGGGTAAGCTGGGAAGGGATGTGAAGGGTAAACGAAGAGGCTGCAATGCTTGATAAGAAATGTATGCATTATCCTGTCCATGTAATTGAACCCTTCTGTACAGTGTGTTCACAAAAAAATAATAATAATAAAAATTAAAAAGAAGAATTGTTGGTGACTTTAACAGACCACCTTCCACACTACATAGATTAACTAGACAAAAACTCAACAGAGAAACTGCAGATCTAAAGAACTGCCTAGATCAACTAGATTTAACAGATAACTACTGAATATTTCACCCAGCAGCCTCAGAATTCACTTTTTTCTCACAACTACATGGAACATTTTCCTAAATAGACTACTTTTTTATTGTGAAAATACTGTACAGACGGGTTACAATTACATGGGCAAGACAATGAGTCCATTTCTCATAAAGCACTGTAGCCTCCTCCTTTGTTTCCCCTTCCCATCTCATCCTCTCCCCGTCCTACCACCCAACCCTCCTCCCCCCACCCACCAAATTTGTAAAGTTCGTTTTTGACATAATGACTTGTACGTCTCATTGCAATGGGTCCACCTGTATGCCTATTTGAACGATTTGTTTTTTCCCTTCCCTTCCACAAATGATAACAACATCAAATACAGTGAAAGCAAGGGTTATACAGTGGGGGAGGCACGTATAAAGCAACAAAGAAATAATCTTATAAATGTGTTAGAAACAATTGCATGGAAGAAAAAAAAACACATTTGAATAAATATCTTAGGGTTCATGTCCCTAATAACTTATCTGACCTTTTCTGCTTGACTCAGACATATACTAGTTATTACAAATAGGGGAAACCATGAGACCTATATTTCTATGGACCTGGACTTTACTTAATACATTTTTTCCCAAGTCTTTCCATTTCCAAACAAATGGGACAATGTCATATTTTCTGATGGAGGCGTAGAATTCCATTGTGTATATATACCACATTTTCTTGATCCCTTCATCTGCTGAGGGGCATCTGGGTTGGTTCCATATCTTAGCTATGATAAATAAGGCTGCAATAAACATAGTTGTGCTGGTAGTTTTAGTATGGCCTTGTTTGTGAGCCTTTCGGTAAATGAACAAAAGTGGGATTGCTGGGTCATAGGGTAGCTTTATGTGGAGTCGTTTGAGGAAATTCCATACTGCTTCTGTTGTTATTAGAGTTCTTGATTATAGCCATTCTAACTGGGGTGAGGTGGTATCTCAGTGCTGTTTTGATTTGCATTTCTTTTATTGCTAAAGAGATTGAGCATTTCTTCATGTGTCTATTGGCCATCCTTCTTTCCTCTTCAGAGAAGTTTCTCTTTAAGTCTTTAGCTCACTTATTTATTGGGCAGTTTTTTCTTTGAAGGTTTGTTGCTGGGGAGTTTATTTTTTTGAGTTGCAGGTATATTTCAGATAAGAGACCCTTTTCCGTTGTATGGCTAGTGAAGACCTTCTCCCAATCCATGGGCTTTCTATTGATCTTGCTAGCTATGTCCTTTGCCATGCAGAAACTATGCAATTTCATGGAATCCCATTTGTCCAAACCTTCTTAGATTTGTTGTGTGTCTGGGTCTCTATTAAGAAAATGTCGGCCTGCGTGTTTGGATCTATGTCGGATTTGAGGGAAAGTAGTGTTTCTTGGAGAAATTTGGGTGCTCCGTTGTTTGGCAAATAGATATTTTGAATTGTAATATGCTCCTGAAGGAGAGATCCCTTGATTAGTATGTAGCGACCTTCTTTATCTTTTATCACTAATTTTAATTTGAAGTCTATTTTATCTGATATTAGGATTGCAACCCCCGCCTGGTTATGGGAGCCATTTGCTTGGCAGATTTTGTTTCAACCTTTCACATTGAAAATGTGGTTTTTTACGAGCAAGATAAAACTTCTGAAAGGAGCAGATAGAAGGATGTTGCTTTTTACTTCAAGTAGACAGTCTATGTTATTTAATTGGAGAGTTAAGTCCGTTAATATTGAGATTTAGGACTGAAGTATTTGGGAGCTGCTGCCATTTTATCCACATTCTTGGTGGCTGTGGCAACTTGGTTCTTCCTATGGTTTCTGGATTCTGTTTGGGTGCGGTTGCTTGGCCTTTATTGTGATCTAGTTGGTTTTCTATGTGTAGGACATTCTTAAGACTTTTTAGTAGATCTGATTTGGTGGAGAAGTATTGTTTCAATTTTTCTTTGCTATGGAAGGTTTTTATTTGACCTTTGGTTATGAAGGATAGTTTATCTGGTTACAGTATTCTTGTTTGATAATTGTCTTTAGGGTATGGCATAGATCATTCCAGGCTATTCTAGCATTAAATGTCTCTGCTGAGAAATCTCAGGTTATTCTAATTGGTTTCCCTTTATAGGTGATTGATCTTTTCTCCTTGACAGCTTTAAGGAACTTTTCCTCAGTCTGAATTGACCCTGTGTATTATAATGTGACAGTGGCATGTCCTATCCTGGTCTGGTCTATTTGGTGTTCTAAAAGTCTCTGGTATCTGAATAGACCTATCGTTTTGGGTATTTGGGAAGTTTTCTGCTAGGATTCTGTTAAACAAATTTCCTAGACCATTAACTTCTGTCTCTAGGTGCTCCTCTACACCCATTAGCCTCATATTAGGCCTTCTGATGTTGTCTTCCAAATGTTGAATAGCTCTATCATATTTCTTGGATTTGTCTTGGATGGTTGTATGTTCTTTCTCTAGAATATCTAGGCTGTCTTCAATCCCTGAAATTCGATCTTTAGCATGGTCTAACCTACTATCAAATCTTTCAACATTTTTTTTTATTTCTTTTCCCTCTAGTTGCTCGGCTTTGATGGCTTCAGAATCTTTGTTGGAATTTTGTTTTAGATCTTGTATGGACTTCTTTACTTCCTTAATTTGGTGTTCAGTATTTATTCTCAAATCACTTAGTTGATTGGTTATGGTTTCCTTGGATACACATTCCTTCTGTTGGGTTCTGTTCAGCATTCCCTTTTGTGGTCTCCCTGACTTGCTTGAGCTCTCTGTTCATGGATTCCTTGAATGCCTTTAGGGATCTTTCTGTATTCTCATCACACTCTCTCAATTCCTCTATTAGTCTTTGATTACCTTCTTCACATTCACACAGTTCCTGTAGTTCTCTTTGAGTGTTTTCAGCCTGCTCACGCCATTCATGACTTTCTCTTTGACTGATCCCAGCCTGTTCACACAATTCCTTTATTTCTCTTTAAGTGTGCTCAAGCTACTCTCACAATTCCTGTATCAATCTTTGAGTAGCTTCCTCACACTTATGATATTCTTTATTTTGCCTCCTCTCTCTCCCTATCATGATCATACAGAGTCCTTTGCAGGCTTTCAATCTTTACATTTACCATGTTTACAAGTAGTATTTGTTGAGGTTTTTGGGAACTCTCCTATGGATTATTTGTCATCTTATTTGTCCCCTGATTATTATGAGTGGGAGTTGAGATACCTGGCCTTGCCATTTTTCTTGTGTTTTTCCGGATTGCTCTGCCCATTTGGGATGAAAATAAACCAGTTTTGTGCTAGCACACTATTTTAAGGCAAGCATAAACCAAAGTGTGTAGTTGCACAGTCAAAAGTCTGCAGATACAATATAGTTCAATAGATATATCTATTCAATATCAAACAACAAAGTATTAATGGACTACGAACCGCAAAGAAGAATTTGGCAAACAGAAATTATTAGGTTTAGGGAGAGATGTGGGTAAAAATAGGCATAGAGGGATGTGGAAATGCAGTGGGAGAGTTAACTTAAATAAATACTAAACTGAAAGTGGGAAATAGCTTGGATAGAATGATAGTAGCGAGAGAAAAAAGAAGAAAGAGAAAGAAAAAAGATAAGAAAAAATAGAAAAACAAACATTAAAAATTAAGAAGTATAACACTTAAAAATTATGCAATTTGAAAACATAATATTCGGAAAAGAACGTGGATAGAATAAGAGAACGGGAGGGATAGAAAGGAGATGTGGAAAACTTAAAAACAAAAATGCTTAAAATATTATATAGGTATTAAGAGGTAGTACTGCTATTAAGGAAGTTAAGTCTAAGTAGTTTTAAATTAAGTAATAAATTTCTGGATTAACTGTGTACACAATGGGGCTAAAGTCAAATAATCAACTACGGGTATATGTGAGGATGAGAACAGCAATTAAGTCACACAAAGAATGAAAGAGAAGAAAACGTGAAAAGAGGGAGAAGGAAAGAAAAAAAAAGGATTAAATGGTCGCTAGAGCTAAACAGAGCAAATTTATTTTAAAAGAAAAACAGAAAAAAATACACACATATATCCCCAAAATAAAAATTATAAGAGGAAGGAAAAAAAAGTTAATAGAAAAAAATTTTAGTTAAAAATTAAAAATTAAAACAAGTTTAGAAAAAAATTATAAAAGGTAAAAGAAAAGAGATCTTTGATTCTTTTGGGGGGGGGGATGTGACGATCCTGTATCTCCCTTGTGTCCATAACCAGTAGCTTGTTGGAGTATCTGGTCTGCTTGTGGTGTTTTATTTTCCTGTGTCTTGGATGGTTTCTTAAGTAAATTTGTTTGAGCACGCAGAAAAATGCTCTGCTTTACCAAGGATTTTGTGATCTTCCTCCCAGGCTAGTTCAATGGGACAGAGATCTACTTTGAGTTTCACAAAAGAGGGAGATGGCTGTTTCCTCTAGTTTGGAGATGCTGTGATGAGGCTAGGTTCTGAGTAGAATTGAGGCCTTTCAGCAAACAGTAGCTTTCCCCTAAGGAGTTAGCTTCTGAGAAACTCACAGAGCCCAGCCTGCAGCCATTCTCAGGATTTATGTTTACTGAATTCTAATTGATTGTCAGGGCTACTGTAGGGAGGGGCAGCCTCTGGCTCTGTTTACCCAGTGAAGAAAGACACTCCTTGGTCTGGGGGCCCAAACTGGATGACTTTTCCCAAGGAGGAGCTGAGCCTGGCAGGTCAGGTTAGGTTCCTGTGACCTGCTAAATGACTCTTGTTTTCTTCCAAGGCCTGAGTTGGAGCTAGCTGCACAGCCAGGCTTTGTCAGTATCAAAGATGGAGATCTCCGGTAATCAGAGGGGAGGGTTGGCCTTCCCTCCTCTGCTCCCTGAGAAGGAGTGAGGATGTCAGGCTTCTACTCAAGCCAGAGTCTTGGTTCCTGGGTCATCTCTGGTCTGTGAACTTCAGGATGAAGATGTGTGCTCCTTGTCAGTTCTTGCTGGTGTTGAGTAGAAACTGCTCGCTTGCCACGTCTGGAGCCTAAGTCCCGGACTCTCTGTGTTGCAAGTATGGCGGTTATGGCTGCCACTGTTGCCGCCGCATCCGTGGCAACTACCAAGTGCTCTTATCTGTCTTTTTGCCTGGATTTTCCCTCTCTGGGGTAACTCTCTGTCCTGTGACGGCACACTTGGTGTAATTCTCTGGCTTAGGACTATTCATTAGAACACTAAAATTGCTTTCTATGCGAGAGCTTGTTTAGCCTCCAGCTTCTTCTCTGCCATCTTCCCAGAACTCATCAGAAAATAACATTTAAAGGCAAGCCCATGCAGGAAATTACATGGGACATTTTTTCTGTGTGTGCCAGTCATGGGGGTTGAATTTGTTCTACTTTACTCAAGGCTGGTGTTCTATTACTCTCAGCTAATTGGTGGGATCACTATCAGCTAATTGGAGGTAAAGAGTCTCATGAAATTTCCAGTGCAGGCTGATTCCAAACTGATAATCAGATTTAAGCTTCTTGAGACATTCTGTGCTTTACATGAGACTCTTATCTCCAATGAACCACCAAAAAGAAAAAAAAAAAAAACACCTGGGGTTGAGCTGTGGTTCCAATGACAGAAATGAGACAATGATTTCTGGACAGCACCCACACCTTGAGATCTAGCTCCAGGACCAGCACACACAAGAATAAACTAAATAAATGAAAAGAAAGGTAGAAGAAGAAAATGGAGAGCCGATTTCAGTTTAAAATGAGCAAAACTGAGTGAGCTTACACTTGTTACTGTACTTACTCAAGGGTCTCACATCTGAGGATCAGTGTTTAAGGCCAGCCAAGGCAGGAGTGTCCATGTACTCAACTCTAATTAGCCAACTACAGTTTTTTTTAAAAGCTCCAAATGTGCTGTGGCTAGTATTAAAAATATACTAGGACGGGGCTGGGAAGGTGACTCAGTGGGAGAGTGCTTGCTTTGCATGCAAGAGGCCCTGGGTTCAATTTCTCACCAACACATAAGCAGGAAAAGCCAGAAGTGGCGCAGTAACACAAGTGGTACGGCTCTAGCCTCAAGCTGAAGAGCTGAGGGACAGCACCCAGGCCCAGAGTTCAGGCTCCATGACAGGCAAAAAAAAAAAAAATAAAATAAAAAGGAACTGGGACAATACCTAGGCTCTGATTTATAGTTCCTAGCCCAGCATACATATGGAAATAAAAAGTAGAAATTAAAAAATATTTAAGAAAATCCAATTAAATTTTAAAAATGAGTCATGAGTTTTTTTATTTTTGTGTGTAATCTCCTTTTTTGTCGGTTGTAGGGCTTGAACTCTGGGCCTGCAGGCTGTCCCTCAGCTCTTCAGTTCAAGGATAGTGCTCTACCACTTGAGCTACAGTGCCATTTCCTTTTGCATATAATCCTAAATACTAAGATAGATTAAATCTGAGGGCTATCATCTCTCATCTTCAAATCACAAGAAAAACAAATAAACAAGAAAACAGTAGTGAATCTGTGATGGAGTTGTAAAGCACCAGGCTTGAGTGAGAAAGCTATGAAACAGTGCCCTGGCTCAGAGATCCAGGCTCAGGATCACAAAAATGTAAATAAGAAGAGAACCTGGAGCTGGTGACTCATTCCTGTAATTCTAGAATTCCAGGAGGCAGAAATATGGGTATCCAGTGTAAAGGCCAACCCAAGCAGGAAAGTCCAGAAGACAGTTGTTTGTGGGCCATCCTGGGGCTAGAACTGTAGTACTCCCAGATTTTTGGCAAGTTAATTGGAGGTAAGGATTTTAGACTTTCCTGCTCAGCCTGGCTTTGAACCATGATAGTCAGATTTCAGCCTCCTGAAACAAGCCATGCCTTGTATGAGTTCTGGCTCCAGCACCAGCACACTCACAAAAAAATGAAATGAATACATGCAAAGAAGACTAGAAGAGAAAGAAGAACCAATAACTGAGGCTGCAATGAGTTAATCAGCCCATCACTGGTGGCTCATAACTGTAATTCTAGTTACTCAGGAGGCTAAAATGTGTGGATATTATTTAAAGGCCAGACAGAGTAGGAAAGTCCGTAACACTTGTGTGTGTGTAAGTATGTCTGTGTGAGTCCTGTTGCTTGAACTTGTACTGTTTTGTTCAAAGCTCTACTAATCTCAGCTTAGTGGTTATAATTGGAGATATCATGTACTTTCCTGCCCAGGCTGGCACCAATTTTGATTCTCAGATTTCAGCCTCATAAATCTGGTCTGGCTCTACATTATATTCATTTCTAATTAAACACCGAAACAGAAAAAAAACTCCTGGAGTTTAGCTGTGGTTCAACTGGCAGAAGTGGGAAAATTTCTGGGACAGCACCTAGACCCTGAGTTCAAGCTGGAGGACAAACTCAGAAGAAATAAAAAGAGGATAGAAGTACAAAAGGAAGAGTCAGTGAAAGAGGTTGAATGAACCAATCATTGGTTTCTCACACATGTTTTAGGAGGTACTCAGGAGGATTAAATATAAGATTCACGTTTCATGGTCAGCCCAGGCAGGAAAGTCTATGAGACTCATATATTTAATTTGCCACCAAAAAATAAGCTACAATTTGTACTTTGGCTCATTCAGTTGAGTGCTAGTCTCAAATATAAACTTTGGAACAAAACCTAGGCCCTGAGTTGAAGTCCTAGACACACATTTCAAAACAAACAAACAAACAAAAATACTCCCACGAATTAAAAAAAAAATGATGGGAAAAAGAGAAAACTAAGGTTTAAAAATGAGCCATGTTTTTGGTTCATGTGTGTATTCCTATCCATTCTAGGTTCAAAGCTAGACTGGGCAGTAAAGTACATGAAACTGTTAACCCCAACTACCCAGCCAAAAGCTGGACGTGCAGATATGATAGTAGATGTAAAGCACTGTATTTGGTGCAAAAGCTAATTTAAAAACTGCTGACCCAGAGTTCAATTCTTAGTGCTAAAAAATTGTAGGAGAGTGTAAAAAGGCCAATTGTAAATTTAAATATAAGCCTGGGGTTTGTTGATAATGGCTGTAGTTGATCCTGTCTACAAAAATCTTTGGATCAAGTTTCAAGGCCAACCCAAAAAGCAAAGTTCAGTAGATTTTGTGTGTATGTGTGTGTATGTGTGAATGTGTGTGTGTGTGTGTGTGTGTGTGTTTCTATGTGTGATGTGTGTGTTTCTGTAGTATCCTTTGCCTAGTGCCCTTGCATTCTCAGCTTTTGTGTGGTGAATTGGAGATAAGAGTGTCATGGACTTTCCTGCCCAGGCTGGCTTTGAAACATTGTCCTCAGATTTCAGCTACTTTATTTAGCTGGAATTTGAGCAGTGGCTTAATTGGCAGAACTGGGAAAATATTTTCTGGAACTGCACGCGGACCCTGAGTTCAAGCCCCAGGACATGCACAGAAGAAATAAAGAGGAGTAGAAGTAACCAAGGAAGAGTGAGTGACAAAGGCTTAAATCAATCAAGCATCAGTGGCTCATACATGTTTTACTAGCGAATCAAGAGCCTGAAATCTGAGGATGATGGTTCATAGCCAGCCTAGGCAGGAGAGTCCATGACTTTTGTCTCTAATTAATCAATCCTCCAAAAAAGTGCCAAATATATATGATCTTTCTCATGTAATAGAAGATATGCTTGAATAAAAACTTCTAGGACAGAATATGAGCCCCAATTTGTCGACCCAGGAACAGCACACACAAATGCAAAAAATAAAATGTAAACAAAAGAAGGAAGTGGCAAGCACATATTGACGTTTTAAAATGACACAAGGGTTGTTGGTCCTGTGTATAATCCTAACTACACAAGAGCCTGACATCTGAGGATTGTGGTATCAAGTAAGCCTGGGTAAGAACATGCTTGAGATGCTTATCCCAGCTACATAGCACAAAGCCCTGAGCTGGAGCTGAGGTGGTAAAGCAACAGCCTTCAGTTAAAAAGCTAAGAAAAAGTCCCCAGAGCCAGAGGTCAAGCTGCAGAACCACTAAAAATTACTCATAACAAAATCAATACAAAGGAGAGCCGATGAAGAGAGACTGAAATCTGAGGATCCACAATTTAAAGTTAATGCATGCAAGAAAATCCATGAGATGTTCTGTGTATGTGTGAATCTGTGTGCCATCTTGCAGCTTGTGTGTGCCTCCTTGAACTTGTGCTGGTTTGTTCAAGGACAAAACTCTACCACTCCAAGATTGTCAGTGGTTAATTGGAGGTCATGGTCTCATGGGCTTTCCTTCTCAGCCTGGCTTGATTTATGCTAGGCTTTCCTCAGACTCTTTTCTCCAATTAATTGTCAAAAAGAAAAAAAAAGCCTGGGAATTGAGTTATGGCTCAAGTGGCAGAATTGGGCAAACAGTTTCTGGGACAGCAACCAGGCCCTGAGTTCATGCCCCAGGACAATCACAAAAGGATTAAAGAAAGAGAGGCTAGAAGTGCAGAAAGAAGATCCAATGACAGATGTTTAAATAAATCAAGTATTGGTAGCTCACCGATGTTCTATCAGCTACTCAGGAGGAGGAAATCTGAGGATCACCATTGAGGGCCAGCCAAGGTAGGAGAATCCATGAGACCCTTATGTCTCATTTGTCACCAAAAATATGACACTAGCTGTGCTCTGTTTCATGTGGTATATTCCTAGTCTTAAACAGAAAGCTCTGGTACAGCACACAGGCCCTGGTGTTGAGGTCCCAGCACAAAAACAAAGAAAAAAGAGCACAAATTATGAAAGATGAGAGAAAGAGATAATTATTTCAAAACGAGCCATGGGTTGTTGGTATATTTGTGTATTCCTAACTACTGAGGAAGTTGAAATATGAGGATCACAACTCAAAGCCAGCCTGGGTAGGAAAGTGATTGAAATTTTTTTTTGGTCCGGTCATGGGGCCTAAACTCTGGGCCTGTGAGCTGTCCCTCAGCATGTGGTACTGAGGAAACATACCCAGGGCCTCATGCATGCAATGCAAGCGCTCTACCATTGAGCCACTTTCCCAGTCCAGTGATTGAAATTCTTATCTTCAACTTCCCAGCTAATGCTGGAAATGAAGGTCTGATAGTAGTTGTAAAGTAATGAAATTTGGCGCAAACCTGGGAGACAGATTCCTGGTACATAATTAAGCCCAAAGTCGACCAAAAACAAAACTGAAAAAAGAGAAGAAATGACCATTTGAGATTTAAAAATAAGCCTGGCACTGGTCGTTCATGCTTATAATTTTAGCTTTCAGGAAGCTGAAGTTTGAAGATAGTATTTATATGGCCAGTCCAAACAGGAAAGGCATGGGGCTGTTTTTTTCTTCTGTTTGTCAATCTAGGGGTTGAATTTATGTATGAGCTCTACCACTCCCAGTATCTTGGCAGTTGATGAAAACAATCTCATGAACTTTCCTGCTCAGGCTGGCTTCAAACTATGATAGATTTCAGCCTCCTGAATCTTGCTGGGCTTTACATGAGATTGTTATCTCCAAAAAGAAGAAAAATAAAACCTGGCGATTGAGCTGTGGCTCCAATGGCAGAAATGAGAAAATAATTTCTGAAACAGCACCCAGACCTTGATATTAACTTCAGGGCCAACACACATACAAAGAATAAAATAAATGTGAAGGAGGGTGGGAGAAGAAAGTCAATTTTAGAGTTTAAAATGAGCCAAGCATAGGGGGCACACACCTGTGATGGTAGCTACTCAGGAGGCTCAAATCCAAGGATCACAGTTGAAAGCCAGCCCAGATAGGAGAATTCATATATTCAACTCTAAGTAGCTATTTAAAACCTAATAACATCAAAAAATAGCCACAAGTTGTGCGGTGGCTCATTTGTTAATTTGCTAGTCTTGAGTAAACACCTCGGGGATAGCACCTGGGCTGATTTGTGGACCCAGGACCAGCATATACAAGGAAATAAAAATACAAATAAAAAGGTGTAAGAATGGCAGAGAATATGGCTTAGTGATAGCGTGCTTGCCTAGCATGTTTGAATTCCTGGGTCTGTTTCCTCAGTACCTCATAAATAGAAAAGCCTCGAAACGGCACTGTGGCTCAAGTAATAAAGTCCTCACCTTCAGTAACAGAAGCTCAGGAACAGTGCCCAAGCCCTGATTTCAAGCCTCAAGGCTAGGAAAAAAAAGAAAAAAAAAGGTTGGAGAAAATCTAATTAAAGTTTAAAAATTATCCATGAATTTTTGCTTAATGTGTTTAGTCCTAGTGATTCAGAAGGCTGAAATCTAAAGGTTGTTTTTCGTAGCCAACCTGGGCAGGGAAGTGCCTAAGTCTCCAACTAATCAGCAAAAAAATCCAGAAATGAGGATGTGCATGTAGTTGGAAAGCACCAGCCCTGAGGAAAAAATCTATGAAACAGTGCCCTGGCTCAGAGATCCAGCCTCAGGATCACAATAAGAGAAATAAATGATTGGAAGTAGAGAACCTTGGACTGTTGGCTCATGTCTGTAATTCTAGAAAAGCAAGAAGCTGAAATATAAGATCCAGTGTAAAGGCAAACCCAGTCAAGAAATTCCAGGAATCCGTGTGACCTATGTTTCTTTAGGCCTGCCTTACTTCACTGAATATAAATTTTTTCAAGTCTTTCCATTTCCTAACAAACGGGACAATGTCATTCTTTCTGATGGAGGCATAGAATTCCATTATTTAATGAGTCAAGCAGAAAAGTTCAGATAAGGGGATGTTAGGGAAATGAACCCTAAGATATGTATTCAAATGTATGTTTTTCTTTCATGTGATTGTTTCTAACACATTTATAAGATTATTTCTTTGTTGCTTTATATGCCCCTCCCCCACAGTATAACCCCTGCTTTCACTGTATTTGATGTCAGTATAATTTGTGGAGGGGAAGGGGAAAAACAAATCGTTTAAACAGGAAAACAGTTGGACCCATTGCAACCATGAAATGTAAAAGTCGTTATGTCGAAAATGAACTTCACAACTTTGGTAAATGAGGGGGGGAGGGGAAGCGGATTGAGTGGGGTGGCAGGGGAATGATGGGAAGGGATGGGAAGGGGAAACAAAGGAAAAGGCTACAATTCTTGATAAGAAATGTACTCATTATCTTGCCCATGTAATTGTAACCCCTCTGTACAGTATTTTCACAATAAAAAAAGGAAAAAAAAAGAAATTCCAGGAGACTGTTTTGTGTGTGGTAGCCACACTGGAGATAGGATTTTGTTTATTGAATGGAAATAAGAGTTTCATGGACTTTCTTGCTCAGGCTGCTTTCAAACTATGATGGGCAGATTTCAGCCTTGTGTATCAGGCCAGCCCTTGCATGAGTTCAAGCTCCAAGACCAACAAACACAAAAATAATAAAATAAATGAAAAGAATTGTAGAAGAAGAGAAGAAAGAGGTAATACCAGAGGTTTCAATGAACCAATCATTGGTGGCTCATATCTGTGATTCTAGCTACTCAGGCTGAAATTTGAGGATACTGTTTAAAGCTCAGCTCAGTTATGAGTTCATAAGATCCCTCTCTTTCTGTATCTCTCTGTCTCTCTCTCTATATATTTCTGTCTGTCTGTCTCTCTCTCTCTGTGCCATTCCTGCTGTTTCATCTTGCACTATTTTCTTCAATGACCTACTTACTTTCAGATTTTTAGTGGTTAATTGGAGAAAAGAGTGTTAAGGACTTTCCTCAATTTTCAGCTTCCCAAATCTGGCCTACCTCTACATGAGTCTATTGTCTCCAATTAACTTCCCCCCCAAAAGTCAAATGCTATGGTTAGTCCCATATGTGCATTGAGACAGCATCTGAGCTTCAATTTCTACTCCTAGGACAAGCAAAAATGAAGAAAATAAGAAAAGAAGGTGGAAGCAAGCACATATTAAAGTTTTAAAATGAACCAAATGTTGCTGGTCATGTGTGTTGTTTAATCCTTACCATACAATAGGCTGACGTCTGAGGATTGCAGTGTCAAATCAACCTGGGCAGGAATGTGCTTAAGACTCATCTTCAGCTACACAGCTGTGAGCTGTGAGCTGTGGCTGAAGTGATAATAACACTAACCTTGAGTATAAAAGGTAAGAAATAGGCCCCAGAGTCAGAGGTCAAGCCACAGGACCAATAAAATTTTCAAAGAAGAGAAGAGGAAGAGAGGCTGAAATCTGAGGATCATGGTTCAAAGCTAGCCCATGCAAGAAAGTCCATGAGGCTTTCTCTGTGTGTGCATCAATGTGCTGTCCTATGCCTTGAGCTTGTGCTGTTTTGTTCAAGGATAGAGCTCCACCACTCCCAGCTTTTCATTGATTAATTGGAGCTAAGAGTCTCATGGTCTTTCCTGCCTTGGTTGGCTTTGAACCATGATCCTCAGATTTCAGAAAACTGATTCATGCAGGGCTTTGCATAAGACTCTTATCTTCTATTAGTGAATTAAAAAAAAACTGGAGTTGAGCTGTGACTCAAGTTGCAAACTGGGCAATCACTTTCTAGGACAGCACTCAGGGCCTTATTTGAAGCACCAAGGCAAAACAAGTATAGCCACAATTTATATTTTGGCTCATGTGGTAAGCCACTAGTCTTGAAGAAAAAGCTCTGGTATTGTATCCAGGACCTTACTTGCAGCCCCAGGACTAGAGCATAAACAAAAATAACAAACAAGGAAAATTGCAAAAAGAAAAATTGGAAAAAATAACATATTAACCTGAGGATCATGGTTTGAAGCCAGACCACCCAGAAAAGTACATTAAAATCTTACGTTCAATAAGCCAGCAAAAACCTAGAAGTGGAGCTATGGTTCAGTTGTAAAACATAATCCTTGCGTCAAAAAGCTAATAAACATAAGGGCGCTGAGACTCTAGCCTGTAATCCTAGATATTCAGGAGATTGAGATATGAAAATCATGGTTCAAAAACAACCTGGGAAGGAACGTTAATGAGGTCTTATCTCCAATTAATCACCAGAAAACCTGAAGTGCCGCTGTGGCTGAAATGGTAGAGCATTCCCCTTAAGTTGAAGAGCTCAAAGACAGCAACCAGGCAGAGGGGTCAACTCCACCCTCCTTAAAAATAGTTAAGAAACAGCAATAAGGCCCAGAGATCAGGTCTACTGACCGCAATTAAAAAGCATTGAGGTTGAAGGCAATAAACAGCTGAGTAAAAATATTAAAATGTCAGAATCTGGTTGCTCATGCCTGTAGATAGATTCTAGCTACCTAGGCTGCATTTCAAAGCCAGCACTAACAAGAAAGTCCATGAGACTTGTGTATGTAATTTCCAGTATTAGGTGTTGAACTTGCCCTGTTTTCCTCAAGTCTAGAGTACTACAATCCCCAGCTTTTTGGTGATTAATTAGAGATAAGAATCTCAGACTTCATCTGGGAAGTTGGCTCAATGGTAGTGTGCTAGCCTTGCATGCATGAGGAACTGGGTTTGATTCTTCAGAACCACATAAGCAGGAAAAGCCGAAAATGTTGCTGCAGCTCAATTGATGGAGCATTAACTTTAAGCTAGAATGCTGATGGACAGCCCCAAAGCCTAGTTTTCAGGCCCACAACCAATGGCAAAATAACAATTTAAAAAAACCCTCAGACTTTGCTGTTCAAACTGGCTTCAAACCAAGATCCTCAGATTTCAGCCTCCTTAGTAGTATTGAGGTTCGCATGAAACTCTTCAAAAAGAAAGCAGCTGGATGTTGACCTGTGGCTCAATTGGCAGAACTGAGCAAAATCTCTGAGACAGTGGCCAGTCTCTAGATGGAGAAAAAAAAACAAAAAAATTCAAAAATAAATAATAAATTGTAATACAGAAAAAAATCATGTTTAATATGATACAAAGGAAAACTGTTTTTTTGTAAGTTCTGCAAACAAGAACATACCACAAAGTTTCAAAATGACATACTGAGAGTAAGGGGAAAAGGAAAATATTTTAAATTCATGTAAATATTAAATCCAAACTGTCATGACCAAAATCTAATATGATCAGAAACGTATCTCTCATTTGTAATTGCTTCTGAACAATTGTCCCTGCAGTTTCAGCACTAGCATGGGGATTTAGGTAGGACCTCTCTATGCAGCCTTGATTGAATAGGGATCTTCCTGCTTTAGCCTGTTAAGTTAGAAATACAGGCTTTGCTCTTTTTTTAATACACAAATTACATTTTAAAACTCAACATCAATATTCAAATAATGGATTATGGGTAAAAGCATGAAAAAACATCCACCAGAGAACCTCTGAGCAATACTATCATAACAGTAGAAGAGCACTTAATGTAGGTAACAGAAGGAAGATTTAGCATTTTTTTTTGGAAGTGCAAGAGTTTGAACACAGGGCCTCGTGTTTGCTAGGTATACAATTCAGTGACATTAATTATATGCACACTACTTTTTAACCATTACCTCTGCTTGTGAACTTTCCTTTCAATACTGATGGAATCCACACAATGACCTGCACCAGAAACTTTTGTTCTGTTTTGTTTTTGGTCGGTCATGGGGCTTGACCTCTGAGTTGGGCACTGTCTCTGTGCTCTTCAGCTCAAGGCGAGTTCTCTACCGCTGTAGCTACAGTACCACTTCCGGTTTTCTAGTGTTTTATTGGAGATAATAGTCTCACAGAATTTCCTGCCCGGGCTGGCTTTCAACTGAGATCCTCAGATCTCAGCCTCCTGAGTAGTTAGGATTACAGGTATGAGCCACGGGCGCCCAGCCCCAGAAAATTTTAATCTTCCCTATTTCCCTTAAGAAATTGTTTAGTCAATATATTTCACATAAATTATTTTGTGTCTATCCATGACAGACATATATTAATTGCAGCCTTTTGTGGATGAGTCATAATTTATGCACACATCATTTTATAAACTTATTCATCTGGGCCCACATTTAGCAGCTTGTTCTGAGAAGAATGGTAGCTATTTTGCTAGCCACCTCTATCCTCTGCCATTTTCTACTCAAATTAGTCTTTGGTATCAGTTTGAGTCCACTCAGAGGGTGGAGCCATACCGGGCTGGCTTTGAATCATGATCCTCAGATCTCGGTCTCCTAAATATATAGGATTACAGGCTTGAGACACGTGAACCAGGCCATCATTTCTTCCAAGAAAATTTCAGGGAGATGGAATAGCACAGCACCACATACATTTATTAGCAACTGCCCTTGGTGAGCCAGATGCTCAGACCAAATCCACTGACCTTGATATTGTCTTTGGTGTCCAAAAGAATATTGTTGGACTTAAGGTCTTCGTGTATGATTTTGTTTTGTTGTAAGTAGTGAACAGCACTTACAACATGTGTGACAAGCTTCCTGGTTTCATCCTCATATAGGCGGCAGAATTTTCAGATCCACCCCAGGAACTATCCCCTAGTGGCCAGTTCCATGATGAGATACACATTCTCTTCGTTCTCCATTACCTGGTACAACCTGATGATGTGTTTGTGCCATACCTTCTTAAAAATGTCCACCTCATTCTTTATCCAATGATGAGGACTCTCACTTCAAGAGTATTTTAAATGCCACGTCCTTGTCTGTGAGGTGAGAATGGGCCAGCTTCACTTTTCCATAGGTACCTCTTTCAAAGAGCTCTTTCTTCTGGTATTGTTTGATTATCTCCTCCTTCAAGGAGCTTGAGAGTGATTCTTTCTGTACTTCCATCCTTCTGCTACAATGGCAGGTAGCAAGTCAACTTAAATAAATTAAATAAAGTAAAGGAAAACCCAGAAAGAGTAAAAAGAAATAACTAAATCCAAATAACAGCCCATCCCCACTAACAAAAAATCATTTAACTTTGATTCAGTCCAGCGGGTCATCAAGCAAGAGCTCCAAGCTCTGTTAACTGATATAGGTTGGAGCACAGTGGCTTCCTATATATCTTTCATGACCTTACACAATGGAGGTATCACAACCAGGCATAGTGATGTCATAGAAGAAATGGACCAATCAGAGTCTGGTCCAGTGAGGTCAGAGAAATAGTGGACCAATCACAGCCTGCCAGCATTGACACTCTAGCTCTTAGACCTCAAAGACTGTTGCTTAGGAATCCATGTGGCTTCATATTGCTCTGGTCATTCTCATGGCATTTCTGTCTGAAACCACTAGGACAGTGGTTAAAATCCTCTGATTTTCTAGAGGACTACTGAATCTTATAAATTGCTTCTCTGGAGACACTAGCTAATAGCCTCCATTCTTGATGGCCACCTTATCCAATGTTTTTTTCAGCAATAGGACTGTACAAAGGACTCCATCCTTCTCAAGGACAGCTGTGTGCTACAAGTTCCTCACGAGGGGACAAGTTCAAGGGTGGCTTTGAGCCACCACCCTCACAATTCACCTTCCTGAGTTAGGATTATAGGCCTGACCATCGGTAGGTTCTTAGCTCATCTCGTACATTTGGAGGAAGTATATTTGCTAGAAAGGTTGTTTTAGATATGTCCTTTTAACACTTTAAATTTGTTGTTCTCTGAGTAAGGGAATCTACAGACCTCAGAGCACATCTTGGCTTTCTCTCTCAATATTTAGTTTCTGTGAAAGACTCGTCTCTGAAAGGCCTAAGTGTTTAAGGCTTCAGGTGCTTTATAGGTTTCCAGACATATCCAGGGCTTGTTCTTTTTCATCTTTCAATGACAGCTCTAATTTCCTCCCTTAGTCATGGTCTATTGACCCCTTTGACTCTGGCATAAATGAGGGAAGACAGGCAGGGCTGTTGTGTTGCTATGGAAAGCAGACAGAGCTGCCTTGTTGCTGAGAAAAACAGGCAGGCCTGTCTTGTTACATAGTTTCATTTTATTCCCCAATGTTGGTAAATAAAACCTCCGGATTGGACTTCAGGAGCTGCCCATGATCATTGCTCCATTCCTTTTCCCTGCTCGTACCATACTGCCTTTCTATTTAAATTCATTTTTACTTTTAATTTTTCTTAGAAACAAAGAGGCAATTAAAAAATCTATATGTAATGTTAATTTTTATTCTTGAATTACTAAAATACATGAAGAACATGTCCATTAAAGCTGCATAAAATGGCAGATGGCGTGAGCTTGATCACTGTCCCTCTATTCTGTCTCTCTTGCTCTATCCTGGGGTGACCACTGCGACTAGTTAGCTTTGTATCCCTGCATCTAAAACAAATGTGCACAAAGTTCAGGCTATTAAAAAGAGACTTGCCCACAGCTATCCATGTCCCTCAAACTGCTATCTTAGTAAGAGGTTAAATTTCCATTCACACTATGGAGATTCAAACGTCTACCCTCAGGTTCACAGACCTGAGTCAAGTCTGTGCTGGAACCAGGACTGAAGGTGGTAACTTATTGTTTACTAAGGGAGAAGTCTGCAATAGCTAGAAATCTGCATTTTGCCTTTCCCACTAAGTCACAGTATCAGGTATGAGGACCAAGGAGTTACACAGGCCTTTTAGAAGTTAATAGACTTTGGGTTTTAACTTTTGTAATTCCAAGATTCTCTTCAGATTAAATATTGGGCCTGCACAACAGCAGCCACGAGAAAGTGATGTCCAGAACTTGTGTAAGTGTCTGAGACTATTTAAATTTGTTTTTACTGAATTGTTTTTTTTTTCTAAAATCCACACCTATGGCCAAATAGGGTGTAGAAAAACAAGGCCATTTCCACCAAACCAGATTGTTGGTGTTCAAGACCTAACTTGAGTCCACTCCATTTGATGCAATGCTGTTCAAAGGAACTTTCATTCTATGAGGAGTAAAACATTGCACATCTGTCAGAGATAGACATTAACAGATATCCTTGACTTTTAACATTATAGGTGGTATTTGAGCCAGATGATGGTGGCATATACCTGTAATCCTGGCTACTCAGCATTCTAGTTTGAAGCCACCCAGGTCCAGAATGTCTGTGAGAATTTTATCTCCAATTAACCACCAATAAGCCCAAAGTAGAGTTGTGGTTCAAGTGGTAGAGCAATAGTCTTGGACACAAAATCCCAGAAACAGCACCCAGGCCCTCAGTTGAAGTGCCAGGAAAGGCTAGCAAACACATACCAAAAATGTGGTATTTGCAACCAAAGAATAAATTTTAATTTGATCTCTTTTTAGCCAATTTAATGTCTGAGCTCTTGATCTGCAAGCCTCTTGGCCACTCTACTCTTGGAGAACAACAATTATTCAAGTGTAAAAGAAGGATCTAGAATGATTCTCCATTAGAGATGCTGATGTTTGAAAGACTATGCGAAAAAAATACTTCAGTCTCTAAAAGAATATAGCACTCACAGTGGAACCTCTGAATTTGTTAATTGATGGTCAGTATCTAGGCTTGAACTCAGAAGCTGGGCTTTGTCCCTCAAGGCTAGCATTCTACCACTTGAGACACATCTCCACCTCTAGTCTTTTTGGCAATCAATTGAAGTAAGAGTCCCATGAATTTTTCTATCTGAGCTAGCTTTGAATAATGATGCTCAGATCTGAGCCTCCTGAGTAGCTAGGATTACAGGCTTGAGCCTCTGATGGCTAATTGAAATTTAATGGAACCTAATACCAGAGATGTTAGTTAAGACATTTACATCCACCACAAAAGTCCAAGTTAATTTCAGCTTTGGTTTCTCCAACACACTTAAGAGAAAGATAAGTAGAGATCTACCATTAAACCTTAATAGTAGAATTTAAATATTCTTGGATTATTTGATTTTTTTTAATTTAATTTTATTTTATTTGTGAACATACAGTACAGAGGAGTTACAATTGCATGGGCAGGATAATGCGTACATTTCTTACCAAGCATTGCAGCCTCCTCCTTTGTTTACCCTTCACATCCCTTCCCAGCCTCCCCCCTGACCCCCAATCCCAATCCTTCTCCTTCCTCCCCCTTTCCCCCCCTCCGCACTGACGTTGTAAAGCTCGTTTTGGACATGACATCTTGTACTTCCCATTGTTGCAACAGGTCCAACAGTATCCTTAAACAACTGGTTTTTCCCCATCTCCTCCACAAGTAATAATGACATCAGATATAGTGAAAGCAGGGGTTATACTGTGGGGGAGGGACATACAAAGCAACAAAGAGATAATCTTATAAATGCATTAGAAACACATGCATGAAAGAAAAAAAAAACATTAAAATACACAGCTAAGGGTTCATTTTCCTGACCTCACATTATCTGACCTTTTCCGCTTGACTCATACATATACTAGATATTACAAATAAGGGAAACCATGGGACCTATGCTTCTTTGGGCCTGGCTTACTTCACTTAATATAATTTTTTCCAAACCTTTCCATTTCCTAACAAATGGGGAAATGTCATTCTTTCTGATGGAGGCATAGAATTCCATTGTGTATATTTACCACATTTTCTTGATCCATTCATCTACTGAGGGGCATCTGGGTTGGTTCCATATCTTAGCTATGGTAAATAATGCTGCAATAAACATGGTTGTGCTGGTAGCTTTAGTGTGGTCTTGTTTGTAAACATTTGGGTAAATGTCCAAAAGTGGGATTGCTGGGTCATAGGGGAGTTCTATGTGAAGTCTTTTCAGGAACCTCCATACTGCTTTCCAAAGTGGTTGAACAAGTTTACATTCCCACCAACAATGAAGTAAGGTTCCTTTCTGTCCACATCCCCTCCAGCATCTGTTGTTGTTAGAGTTCTTGATTTTTGCCGTTCTAACTGGAGTGAGGTGATATCTTAATGTTGTTTTGATTTGCATTTCTTTTATGGCTAGGGATGTTGAGCATTTCTTCATGTGTCTATGAACCATCCTTCTTTCTTCTTCAGAGAAGTTTCTCTTTAAGTCTTTCGCCCACTTATTTATTGGGCAGTTGTTTCTTTCAGGATTTGTTGTTGGGGGATTTAATTTTTTGAGTTCCAAGTATATTTTAGGTATGAAACCCTTGTCCATTGTATGGATAGTAAAGATCTTCTCCCAATCCGTGGGCTTTCTATTGATCTTGCTAGCTATGTTATTTGCCCTGCAGAAGCTCTGCAACTTTATGCAATCCCATTTGTCCAACCTTTCTTTGATCTGTTGTGTTTCCGGGTCTCTATTCAGAAAATTTCGGCCTGAGCCAAGGAGACCTAGGGTTCCTTCTATTCCATCCTGTAATGTTTTCAGAGTGTCTGCTTTGAGTTCAAGTTCTTTGATACATTTGGAGTTGATTCTGGTGCAGGGTGATATATAAGGATCTAGCTTAAGTTTTCTACATGTAGTTCACCAATTTTGCCAGCACCATTTACTGAAGAGGTTGCCTTTATTCCATTCTAATGTTTTAGCTCCCTTATAGAAGATTAGATGGCTATAGGTCTGTAGGTTCATTTCTGGGTTTTCAATTCTATTCCATTGGTCCTGAGGTCTGTTCTTATGTCAATATCAGGCTGTTTTGATTACTATGGCTTTATAGTAGAGTTTGAAGTTTGGTATTGATATTCCTCCAGCAGTGTTCTTTCCATTGAGGAGAGTTTTTTGTTATTCGGGGTCTTTTATTGTTCCATGTGAATTTTTGGATTGCCTCTTCTATTTCCTTGAAGAATGAGGATGGAATATTGATAGGTATCGCGTTGAATTTGTAGATAGCCTTGGGAAGTATTGCCATTTTTACGATGTTAATCTTTCCAATCCAGGAGCATGGGAGGTTTTGCCATTTTTTAAGTTCTGTGTTGATTTCCTTTTTTAAGATTTTAAAGTTTTCATCATAGAGGTCCTTCACTTCTTTACTTAAGTTAATTCCTAGGTATTTTATTTTTTGTGGGGCTATTACAAATGGAGTTGCTTTGCTAATTTCAGCCACACTTTTCTCATTGTTGGCATACAGAAAAGCCATTGATTTTTGGGGGTTAATTTTATAACCTGCTACTTTGCCAAAGTTTTGAATTAGTTTGAGTAATTTGGGAGTGGAGTCTATGGGATTCTTTAAATACAAGATCATGTCATCTGCAAAGAGGGAGGGTTTTATTTCTTCTTTCCCTTTTTGGATCCCCTTTATGTCTTCATATTTTCTTATTGCTGTAGCTAGGCATTCTAATACTAGATTGAAGAGAAGTGGAGAGAGTGGGCATCCTTGTCTTGTTCCTGAGTTAAGAGGAAATGGCTTTAGTTTTTCACCATTGAGTTGTTTTATTTTTTTTTAATTGTGAGAATACCACACAAAGGAGTTACAACTACATGGTCAAGATCTTGGTTTATTTTGAGTCCTGCTAAATCCTAGATGTCCAGAGACAAATCCCAAAATACAAGGGTTAGGAGGTCAGAGACAGGAGAGTTCCCTGAAATTGCATTAAAGTTAATATTAACAATAATATCATTTATTTAACTACCAATCTAACAAATACACTTAATATAATTTTTTCCAAGCTTTTCCAATTCCGAACAAATGTAGCAATGTCACCACTTCTGATGGAGGCATAGAATTCCATTGTGTATATATACCACATTTTCTTGATCCATTCATCTACTGAGAGGCATCTGGGTTGGTTCCATATCTTACTTATGGTAAATAATGCTACAATAATAAACAATGTCGTTCTGGTAGCTTTAGTGTGGTCTTGTTTGTGATCATTTGGGTCAGTGCCCAAAAGTGGGATTGCTGGGAAATACGGGAACTCTATGTGGAATCTTTTGAAGAACCTCCATATTGCTTTCCAAAGTGGTTGAACAATTTTACACTCCCACCAACAATGTAGTAATGTTCACTTCTCTTCGCATCCCCTCAAGCGTCTGTTGTTATTAGAGTTCTTGATTATTGCCATTCTAACTGGGGTGAGGTTGTATCTCTATGTTGTTTTGATTTGCATATTTTTATGGCTAGAGAGGTTGAGCATTTCTTCATGTGTCTATTGGCAATTCTTTTTCCTCTTCAGAAAAGTTTCTTTGTAAGTCTTTAGCCCACTAATTTATTGGGCAGTTGTTTCTTTGGAGATTTGTTATTGGGGGATTTAATTTTTTGAGTTCCAGGGTATATTTTTGATATGAGGCCCTTGTCCATTGTATGGCTAGTGAAGATCTTCTGCCAATCTGTGGGCTCTCTATTGACCTTACAAGTTATGTGCTTGGCCATGCAGAAAGTCTGAAATTTTGTGCAATCCCATTTTTTTCAAACATTCGTTTATTTGTTGTGTTTCTGGGTCTCAATTAAGAAAATTTCACCCTGTGCTAAGGAGACCTAGGGTTTCTCCTATTCCATCCTGTAATGTTTTCAGATTGTCTGCTTTGACTCCGAGGTCTTTGATCTATTTGGAGTTGATTCTGGTGCAGAATTATATATAAGAATCTAGCTTTCATTTGCTACAAGTAGTTAACCCATTTTGTCAGCACCATATACTAAAGAGGTTGTCTTTCTTCCATTCTATTTTTTTGAGCTCCGTTATCCAAGATTAGTTGGCTATAAGTCTGTGTGTTCATTTCTGGGTTTTTAATTCTGTTCCATTGGTCCTGAGGTTTGTTCTTGTGCCAGTACAATGCTGTTTTGATTACTATGGCTTTGTAGTAGAGTTTGATAATTGGTATTGATATTCCTCCAGCCCTGTTCTTTCTGTTAAGGATTGTTTTTGCTATTCGGGGTCTTTTACTGTACCATATGTATTTTTGGATTGCCTCTTCTAATTCCTTTAAAGAATGAGGTTGGAATATTAATAGGTATTGCATTGAATTTGGAGATAGCCTTCGGAAGTATGGCCAGTTTCATGATGTTAGTCTTTCCAAACCAGGAGCATGGGAGGTTTTGCCACTTTCTAACTTCTGATTTGATTTCATTTTTCAGGTTTTCAAATTTTTCATCATAGATGTCCACTTCTTTGGTTAAGTTAATTCCTAGGTATTTTATTTTTTGTGGGGCTATTACGAATGGAGTTGCTTTCTTAATTTCAGCCTCACTTTTTTCATTGTTGGCATACAGAAATGCCATTGTTTTTTTTTTTAATTGTATTTTATTTTATTTGAGAACATACTGTACAGGGGGGCTACAATTACATGGGCAGGATAATGCATCCATTTCTTACCAAGCATTGCAGCCTCCTCCTTTGTTTACCCTTCACTTCCCTTCCCCGCCTCCCCCCTCCCCCCACCCAATTTTACCCCCCTCCCCCACCCAATTATACCCCCCTCCCCCCCCACCGACATTGTAAAGCAGGTTTTGACATGACATTTTGTACTTCTCATTGTTGCAACAGGTCCACCTGAATCCTTAAACGACTTGTTTGTCCCCATCTCTTCCACATGTTATACTGACATCAAATATAGTGAAAGCGGGGGTTACACTGTGGGGGAGGGACATACAAAGCAACAAAGAAATAATCTTATAAATGCGTTAGAAACACCTGCATGAAAGAAACGAAAACATTAAAATACATATTTAAGGGTTCATTTTCCTAACATCACATTATCTGACCTTTTCCGCTTGACTCATACCTATACTAGATATTGCAAATAAGGGAAACCATGGGACCTATGCTTCTTTGGGCCTGGCTTACTTCACTTAATATAATTTTTTCCAAACCTTTCCATTTCCTAACAAATGGGGAAATGTCATTCTTTCTGATGGAGGCATAGAATTCCATTGTGTATATATACCACATTTTCTTGATCCATTCATCTACTGAGGGGCATCTGGGTTGGTTCCATATCTTAGCTATGGTAAATAATGCTGCAATAAACATGGTTGTGCTGGTAGCTTTAGTGTGGTCTTGTTTGTAAACATTTGGGTAAATGCCCAAAAGTGGGATTGCTGGATCATAGGGAAGATCTATGTGAAGTCTTCTGAGGAACCTCCATACTGCTTTCCAAAGTGGTTGAACAAGTTTACATTCCCACCAACAATGAAGTAAGGTTCCTTTCTGTCCACATCCCCTCCAGCATCTGTTGTTGTTAGAGTTCTTGATTTTTGCTGTTCTAACTGGAGTGAGGTGATATCTCAATGTTGTTTTGATTTGCATTTCTTTTATGGCTAGGGATGTTGAACATTTCTTCATGTGTCTATTGGCCATCCTAGTTTCTTCTTCAGAGAAGCTTCTCTTTAAGTCTTTCGCCCACTTATTTATTGGGCAGTTGATTCTTTGAGGATTTGTTGTTGGGTGGTTTAATTTTTTGAGTTCCAAGTATATTTTAGATATGAGACTCTTGTCCGTTGTATGGCTAGTAAAGATCTTCTCCCAATCGGTGGGCTTTCTATTGATCTTGCCAGCTATGTCATTTGCCCTGCAGAAGCTCTGCAATCTTATGCAATCCCATTATTCCAACCTTTCTTTGATTTGTTGTGCTTCCGGGTCTCTATTCAGAAAATTTCGACCTGAGCCAAGGAGACCTAGGGTTTCTCCTATTCCATCCTGTAATGTTTTCAGAGTGTCTGCTTTGAGTTCAAGGTCTTTGATCCATTTGGAGTTGATTCTGGTACAGGGTGATATATAAGGATCTAGCTTTAGTTTTCTACATGTAGTTAACCAATTTTGCCAGCACCATTTACTGAAGAGGCTGTCTTTCTTCCATTCTATTGTTTTAGCTTCCTTATCGAAGATTAGATGGCTATAGGTCTGTAGGTTCATTTCTGGGTTTTCAATTCTATTCCATTGGTCTTGAGGTCTGTTCTTATGCCAATACCAAGCTGTTTTGATTACTATGGCTTTAGAGTAGAGTTTGAAATTTGGTATTGATATTCCTCCAGCAGTGTTCTTTCCGTTGAGGAGCGTTTTTGCTATTCGGGGTCTTTTATTGTTCCATATGAATTTTTGGATTGCCTCCTCTATTTCCTTGAAGAATGAGGGTGGAATTTTGATAGGTATCGCGTTGAATTTGTAGATAGCCTTGGGAAGTATTGCCATTTTCACGATGTTAATCTTGCCAATCCAGGAGCATGGGAGGTTTTGCCATTTTTTAAGTTCTGTGTTGATTTCCTTTTTCAAGATTTTAAAGCTTTCATCATAGAGGTCCTTCACTTCTTTGGTTAAGTTAATTCCTAGGTATTTTATTTTTTGTGGGGCTATTACAAATGGAGTTGCTTTGCTAATTTCAGCCACACTTTTCTCATTGTTGGCATATAGAAAAGCCATTGATTTTTGGGGGTTAATTTTATAACCTGCTACTTTGCCAAAGTTTTGAATCAGCTTGAGTAATTTGGGAGTGGAGTCTATGGGATTCTTTAAATACAAGATCATGTCATCTGCAAAGAGGGAGAGTTTTATTTCTTCTTTCCCTATTTGGATCCCCTTTATGTCTGCATCTTGTCTTATTGCTGTAGCTAGGCATTCTAATACTAGATTGAAGAGAAGTGGAGAGAGTGGGCATCCTTGTCTTGTTCCTGAGTTAAGAGGAAATGGCTTTAGTTTTTCACCATTGAGTATAATGCTGGCTGTAGGTTTGTCATATACAGCCTTTATTGTATTGAGGAATGTTCCATGGATTCCTAATTTTTCCAGAACCTTCATCATAAAGGGGTGTTGGATCTTGTCGAATGCTTTTTCTGCATCTATTGAGATAACCATGTGGTTCTTATTCTTGCTCCTGTTGATGTGATGAATAATATTAATTGATTTGCGTATATTGAACCAGCTTTGCATCCCTGAAATGAATCCTGTTTGATCATGGTGTATGATTTTTTGGATGAATTGTTGAAGTCGATTGGCCAAAATTTTGTTGAGAAGTTTTGCATCAATGTTCATCAAAGAAATGGGTCTATAGTTCTCTTTCTTTGATGAGTCCCTGCCTGGTTTTGGGATGAGGGTTATGATGGCTTCATAGAATGTGTTCGGTAGTGAGCTTTCTCTTTCAATTTCATTGAAGAGTTGGAGGAGTATTGGTGTGAGCTCTGCTTTGAAGGCCTTGTAAAATTCCGCTGTAAAACCATCTGGTCCTGGACTTTTCTTAGCTGGGAGGTCTCTTATTGCTGTTTCTATTTCAATGCTTGATATGGGCCTGTTAAGCTGGTTTAACTCATCTTGGTTTAGTTTTGGCATGTCAATATTTGCTAGGAAAAGGTCCATTTCTGTCAAGTTCTCAAACTTATTAGCATAAAGTTTTGAGAAGTATCCCCTAATAATGTTCTGAATCTTGGTTGTTTCCGTGGTGATGTTTCCATTCTCATCTCTGAGTTTATTAATTTGGGTGTGTTCTCTCCTTTTTCTGATAAGGTTTGCTAAGGGTCTGTCAATTTTGTTAAGTTTTTCGAAGAACCAACTCTTGTTTTGTTGATTCTTTCTATAGTTTTTTTGGATTCTAATTCATTTAATTCTGATTTAATTTTGATTATTTCTTTCCGTCTACTGGATTGGGGTTTATCTTGTTGCTCTTTTTCAAGGAGGTTTAGATGTGTCATTAAATTGTTAGTTTCCGATCTCTCCAATTTGTTGATGTAGGAGCTCAGAGCTATAAACTTGCCTCTGAGTACTGCCTTTGCTGTGTCCCAGAGGAGCTGGTAATTTGTGTGTTCATTTTTGTTGAATAGCATGAACATTTGAATTTCCTTTCTAATCTCTTCCATGACCCACTCATGATTCAGCAGTGTGTTGTTCAGCCTCCATGTGATACCGGACTTTCTTTGGTGGCTTTTGGTGTTGAGATCTAATTTTATTCCCTTGTGGTCAGAGAGAATGCAAGGTATAACTTCAATGTTTCTGAATTTAGACAAGTTTGCTTTGTGGCCTAAAATGTGGTCTATTTTAGAAA
This sequence comes from Dipodomys merriami, assembly GCF_024711535.1. NCBI lineage: Eukaryota > Metazoa > Chordata > Mammalia > Rodentia > Heteromyidae > Dipodomys > Dipodomys merriami. The sequence goes on from NW_027203034.1 coordinate 70,675, forward strand.
ACGTTCCATGTGCTGCTGAGAAGAACGTGTATTCTGTTGCTGCTGGGTGAAATGTTCGGTAAATGTCTGTTAAGTCTAGTTGATCTATGCAGCTGTTTAGATCTGCGGTTTCTCTGTTGAGTTTTTGCCGAGTTGATCTATCTAGTGGGGAGAGTGGTGTGTTAAAATCCCCAACAATTAATGTCTTTGGATCTATATGGGATTTGAGGGAAAGTAGTGTTTCTTTGATAAATTTGGGTGCTCCATTGTTTGGCGAATAGATATTTAGAATTTTAATATCCTCCTGAAGGAGAGATCCTTTAATTAGTATGTAGCGACCTTCTTTATCTCTTCTCACGAATTTTAGTTTGAAGTCTATTTTATCTGATATTAGGATTGCAACTCCTGCCTGTTTATGAGGGCCGTTTGCTTGGTAGATTTTGTTCCAGCCTTTAACTTTGAAAATATGTTTGTTTTTAAGGGCAAGATGTGACTCCTGCAGGCAGCAGATAGAGGGGTCTTGTTTTTTAATCCAACTAGACAGTCTATGTCGCTTAATTGGAGAGTTCAGTCCGTTAACGTTAAGAGATAGGACTGAGAGGTATTTGGGGTTCCTGCCATGTTATCCACCTTCTTGGGGGCTGTGAAAACTGGGTTCTTCCTAAGGTTCTTGGATTCTCAGTTTGGGTGCAGTTTCTTGGCCTTTGTTGCGTTCTTGTTGGTTTTCTATGTGTAGGACATCTTTAAGAATCTTTTGCAGGGCTGGTTTGGTGGAGATGTATTGTTTCAATTTTTCTTTGCTATGGAAGGTTTTTATTTGGCCTTCAGTTATGAAGGAGATTTTAGCTGGGTACAGTATTCTTGGTTGATAGTTGTTTGTTTTTAGGGCATGGCATACATCATTCCAGGCTCTTCTTGCTTTGATTGTCTCTGCTGAGAAATCTGAGGTAATTCTAATTGGTTTCCCTTTATAGGTGATTAACCTTTTCTCCTTGACAGCTTTAAGGATCTTTTCCTTGGTCTGGGTTGATCCTGTGTGGATTATAATGTGACGGTGGGATGTCCTATTCTGGTCTGGTCTGTTTGGGGTTCTAAAAGCCTCTTGTATCTGAATAGGCCTATCTTTTTGTATGTTTGGGAAGTTCTCTGCTAGGATCCTGTTAAACAAATTTCCTAGACCATTAACTTCTCTTTCTAGGTGCTCCTCTACACCCATTATCCTTAGATTGGGCCTTCTGATGGTGTTTTCCAGGTGTTGGATAGACCTATCATATTTCTTGGACTTGTCTTGGATGGTTGTATGTTCTTTCTCTATAATATCTAGGCTGTCTTCAATCCCTGAGATTCGATCTTCTGCATGGTCTAACCTGCTGTCAAGGCTCTCTACTTTGTTTTTTATCTCTTTTCCTTCTAATTGGTCAGCTTTGATGGTTTCAAGTTCTTTGTTGAAGCTCTGTTTTAGGTCTTGTATGATTTTCTTTACTTCCTTAATTTGGTGTTCAGTGTTTGTTCTCAAATCACTTAGTTGATTGGTTATGGTTTCTTTGGACTCCCATTCCTTCTGTTGGGTTCCATTCAGCATTCCCTTTGTGGTCTCCCTGACTTCCTTCAGCTCTTTGTTAATGGATTCCATGAATGTCTTTAGTGATCTTTGTGTATTCTCTACCTGGTCTCTTAATTCGTGAATTACTCTTTGATTAGTTTCCTCCCTTCTGTGGGATTCCTGCAGTTCTCTTTGAGTGTTCTCTGCCTGCTCACGCCATTCCTCCCTTTCTCTTTGAGTATTCTCAAGTTGTTCACGCAAATCCTGTATCAGTTTTTGAGAAGCTTCCTCACGCTTATGATATTCCTGTATAAACTTCTGGGATGCCTCCTCTCTCTCCCTATCACGCTCATACAGAGTCCTTTGTACATTGTCAAACTTCTCATTTATCATGTTTGCTATTAGTGTTTGTAGAGCTATTTGGGAACTCTCCTCTGGATTATTCTTTATCTGTTCTAATCCCTGATTATCAAGGTTGGGAATTGAGATACCCGAATTTGCCATTTTTCTTGTGTTTTTCCGGCTTACTCGGCCCATTTGAGATAAAGATTGCACCAGTTTTGTGCTAGAACACTATCTTAAGGCAACCATCAACCAAAGTTTGCATTTGTACTGTCAATAGTCTACATATACAATCTAGTTCAACAGATACATCTATTCAACATCAAACGACTATATGTTAAAGGACTTCGAACCGCAGAAAAGAATTTGGAAAACCAGAAATTATTAGGATTAGGGAGAGATGTGGGTAAAAAATAGGAGTAGATTGGTGTGGGGAGGCACAGGGAGAGTTAACTATGTCCTAATCACAGTGCAGGAAATGAGTTGGGTAGGATGCAAGTAGAGAGAGAGAGAAAAAGAAGAGACGGAAAGGGGAATAAAGAGAGACCAGAAAAAGAATAGAAACGTAAAAATTAATGTTATTATAGAGGTTAAAAAACCGTCTATTTAGAGTGGAATGTGAATATGTTCAGAGAAGGGGAGGGACATAGAGGAGATGTGAAAAGCTTTAAGGATGGGAACGGGAGAAGAAAAGATCAGAAGTTCAGTAGAGCTAGATAAAAAACAAAAAGATAATTAAGAAAGAAAGAAAAAAAGAAAGAAGACAAGAAAAGAAAGGAAAACTCTTATTCACGTATTCCTAAAATAAAAATTATAAGATGAAAAAAAAAAGGTTACTGGAAAACAATTATTTTTTCAGAAGAGGCAAAAATTAAAGATTAATAAAAGTTTTAGAAGGGAAAAAATTTATATATATATATATATATATATATATATATATATATATATATATATATAAGGTAACAAAAAACAAAAAACAAGCAAAAAAAAGAAAAAAAGAAGAAGAAGAAAAAAAGAAAAAAAAGAAAAAAAGTCTTTTGATTTTTTTTTTGGGGGGGTGGGGGGAGGAGTGGGAAGAATCCTGTATCTCCCTTTTGTCTGCAACCAGTCTCTTGTTGGAGTCTCTGGTCAGCTTGAGGTCCTGTGGCTTGATTGGTTTCTTAAGTCGGTTGGTTGGAAGAGGCATAAAAATGCTCTGCTTTACCCAAGATTTTGAGATCCCCCTCCCAGGTTAGTTTTCTGGGAGGGTGGTCTGCTTTGAGAGTCACAAAAGAGGGGGATGTGGTGATGAGGCTAGGTTCTGGGTAGAGCTGAGGCCTTTCAATAAACAGTAGCTTTTCCCTGGGGCTATTTTGTGATAAAGCTCACAGCACCCAGCCTGGAGCCATTCTCAGGGTTTCTGTTTTTCAATTGATTGTCGAGGCTGCTAGAGGGAGGGGCAGCCTCTGGCTCTGGTTACCCAGTGAAGTAAGGCACTCCGATGGCTGGCGCCTGAGCTGGGTGGCTTTTCCCTGGATGGAGCTGAGTCTGGCAGGTCACTTCGCCGTTAAGTTCTTGTGACCTGCTAAATGACTCATTTTATTCCAAGGCCTGAGCTGGAGCTAGCAGCTCCTCCGAACTTTGTCGGTATCCAAGATGGAGATCACCGGTGCTGGGGGGGGAGGGGTGGCCTTTCCTCCTTTGCTCCCTGAGGAGTGAGGATGTCGGGCTTGTACTCACGCCGAGTCTTGGATCCTGGGTCGTCTCTGGTCTGCAAACAGCAGGATGAAGATGTTCGCTCTTTGTCGGTTCTTGTTGGTGTTGAGTAGAATCCGCTCGTCTGCTGCGTCTGGCTCCTTTGTCCCCGACTCTCTGTGTCTCAGGTATGTCTCCGCGGCGGTGGTCGCCGCCGCCGCGGCCCCGCCGCCGGAGCGGCAGCTGCTGCGTTTCCTTGGCTTCCCCTCTCTTGTCTAACTCTCTGTCCTGTGATGACACACTTGGTGTGATTTTCTGGCTTAGGACTGTTCACTGGAACTCTAAAACTCCTTTCTATGCGAGAGCTTGTTCAGATTCCAGCTTCTCCTCCGCCATCTTCCCGGAACTCCTCCGCCATTGTTTTTTGAGGGTTAATTTTATACCCTGCTACTTTGCCAAAGTTTTGAATCAGCTTTAGTAATTTGGGAGTGGGGTCTGTGGGATTCTTTAAATACAAAATCATGTCATCTGCAAAGAGGGAGAGTTTTACTTCTTATTTCCCTATTGGGATCCCCTTTATGTTTTCATCTAATCTTATTTGTAGCTAAGCATTCTAATACTAGATTGAACAGAAGTGGAGATAGTGGATATCCTTGTCTCATTCCTGAGTTAAGAGGAAATAGCTTTAGTTTTTCTCCATTAAATAGAATGCTGGCTGTTGGTTTGTCATATACAGCCTTTATTGTATTGAGAAATGTTCCATGGATTCCTAATTTTTCTAGGACCATCATCATAAAGGTGTGTTGGATCTTGTCAAATGCTTTTTCTGCATCTATTGAGATAACCATGTGGTTCTTATCCCTGCTCCTGCTGATGTGATGAATTATACTAATTTATTTCCGTATATTGAACCAGCTTTGCATCCCTGAAATGAATCCTGTTTGATCGTGGTGTATGATTTTTTTGTTGAGAAGTTTTTCATGAATGTCCATCCAAGAAATGGGTCTATGGTTCTCTTTCTTTGATAAGACCCTGCCTGGTTTGGGGATGAGGGTTATGATGGCTTCATAGAATGAATTCCATAATTAAGTTTCTCTTTCAATTTTATTGAAGATTTGGAGGGGTATTAGTGTGAGCTCTGCTTAGAAGACCTTGTAAAATTCCGCTGTGAAACCATCTGGACCTGGGCTTTTCTTAGATGAGAGATCTCTTATTACTGTTTATATTTCAATGCTTGATATGGGCCTTTTAAGGTGATTTAACTCATCTTGGTTTAGTTTTTGCATGTCATTATTTGTTAGGAAAAGGTCCATTTCTGCCAATTTCTCAATCTTATTAGTATAAAGTATTGAGAATTATTTCCTTATAATGTTCTGAATCTTTGTTGTTTCTCTGATGATGTTTCCATTCTCATCTCTGAGTTTATTTATTTGGGTGTGTTCTTTAATTTTCTGATAAGATTTGCTAACGGTCTGTCAATTTTGTTAATTTTTTCGAAAAACCAACTCTTTGTTTTGCTGATTCTTTCTATGGCTTTTTTTGGATTCTAATTCATTTAATCTGATTTAATTGTAATTCTTTCTTTCTGCTCATTGGGTTGGGGTTTATCTTGCTGCTCTTTTTCAAGGAGGCTCAGATGTGTCATTAAATTATTGGTTTCAGATCTCTCCACTATATTGATATAGGAACTCAGAGTATAAACTTGGCTCGGAGTACTGACTTTGCTCTCTCCCAGAGGAGTTGGTAATTTGTGTGCTCATTTTTGTTGAATACCATGAAATTTGAATTTCATTTCTAATCTCTTCCATGACCCACTCGTGATTCAGCAGTGTTTTGTTCAACCTCCATGTGTTACAGGACTTTCTTTAGTGGCTTTTTGTGCTGAGTCCTACTTTTAATCCCTTGTGGTCTGAGAGAATGCAAGTTATAATTTCAATATATCTGAATATGGACAAGTTTGCTTTGTTGCTTAAAATGTGGTCTATTTTTGAAAATATTCCATATGCTGCTGAGAAAAATGTGTATTCTGATGCTGCTGGGTAAAATCTTCGGTAGATGTCTTTAAAATCTTGTTGATCTATGCCGTTGTTTAGATATGCAGGTTCTTTGTTGGGTTTTTGCCAAGTTGATCTATCTAGTGGGGATAGTGGTGTGTTAAAGTCTCCAACAATTAATGTCTTTGGATCTATGTGGGATTTGAGGGAAAGTTGGGTTTCTTGGATAAATTTTGGTGCTCCGTTGTTTGGTGAATAGATATTTAGAAGTGTATATCCTCCTGAAGGAGAGATACATTAATTAGTATGCAGCAACCTTCTTTATCTCTTCACACTAATTTTCAATTGAAGTCTATTTTATCTGATATTAGGATTGCAACTCATGCCTGTTTAGGGGGGCCGTTTGCTTGGTAGATTTTTTCCAGCCATTCATATTGAAAATGTGTTTGTTTTTATGGGCAAAATGTGACGACTGAAGGCAGCAGATAGAAGGTTCTTGCTTTTTAATCCATCTAGACAGTCTATTTCAATTAATTGGAGAGGTAAGTCTGTTAATGTTGAGAGATGGAACTGACAAGTATTTGGGAGTTCCTGCCATTTTATCCACCTTCGGGGCTGTGGCAACTGGGTTCTTTCTATGGTTCTTGGATTCTTGTTGGTTTTCTATGTGTAAGACATCTTTAAGTATCATTTGTAGGGCTGGTTTGGTGGAGATGTATTTTTTCAATTTTTCTTTGCTGTGGAAGCTTTTTATTTGACCTTCGTTTATGAAGGAGAGTTTAGCTGAGTACAATTTTATTGGGTGATTATTGTTTGTCTTTACAGCATGGCATACATCATTTCAGGCTCTTCTTGCTTTGATTGTCACTGCTGAGAAATCTGGGGTGATTCTAACTGGTTTCCCTTTATAGGTGATTGGTCTGTTCTCTTTGACAGCTTTAAGGTTCTTTTCCTTGGTCTGCATTGATCCTGTGAGGATTATAATGTGATGATGGGTTGTCCTGTTCTGGTCTGGTCTATTTGGAGTTCTAAAAGCTTCTTGTATCTGAATAGGCCTAGCTTTTTGCATGTTTGGGAAGTTCTCTGCTAGGATCCTGTTGAACAAATTTTCTAGACCATTAACTTCTGTTTCTAGGTGCTCCTCTACACCCATTATCCTCAGATTAGTCCTTCTGATGGTGTCTTCGAAATGTTGAATAGATCTATCATATTTCTTGGACTTTTCTTGGATGGTTGTATGTTCTTTCTCTATAAAATCTAGGCTGTCTAAATGCCTAAGACTTCGTAGGGACATAGTAGATATCATTGAATACTAGATTCACGGCTCTGGCACTCTCTACTAATATGCATTTATTGCCATACTACCACCTGCCTATCCATGTATGGCTATTTTAGCCACCTCTGGGGCTTGATCTCAGCGCCTGCCAAGAATTTCATCCTCGAGTAAGAAGCCAAGTGTGACACCTGTTTTCCTTTTCTGGGAGAGTTCTGGGTGTCAGGCATGATGAAAAACAAGTCTACAAATCTAGATGCAATGTGATAGCATGTAAACAATGTCTTACATTTTTAGGTGTCCTCACAGTCGGTAAAATAAATGAATAAAACAGCAAATACAATGAATAACCACACCAAACATGATATAGACTGAATATCTATATGGAAGTTCAATCCTATCTTTAAAATATATATAAGGAGTATGACTGGGGCATGAATTCAGGCCTAGGGAACAGGCCTGAATTTCTGGTCTTCAAGCATAGTGACCTTCCCCTTCCCCCACAGTGCAACATAGTTAACCAGTTTCTACATTTAAATCCCAGGCCTTGCATACAAAAAAAATCTCACATTCCAAGCCAAAGAGTTTCATTAGCATTTTTAATATTATTTTAAAGTTCACTTTGCCTTTATTTGAAACATTTTGATTTTATAACATGAGAGTTTTTTTTAAAAAGGGGTTTAAACTTTTACATTTCAGCATAGCACTTTGGTGTTTTTGACCATCTGCCATGAAGAGTGAGAATGAAAATGAGGATATTATTTCTCCCTAGAAGGTTGGGACAGTTGATGTTATTTCTTATTTTTTCTTTCTTTCTTTTTTTTTTTTTTTTTTGTCGGTCGTGGGGTTTGAACTCTGGGCTTCGGTGCTTTCCCTGTGCTCTTCAGTTCAAGGCAAACGCTCAATCACTTAAGCCACAGCACCACTTCCAGTTTTCTAGAGGTTTATTGAAGATAAGAGTCTCACAGACTTTCCTCCCTGGCTGGCCTTGAGTCGCCTTCCTCAAATCTCAGCCTCCTGCACAGCTAGGATTATAGGCATGAGCCACCCGTGCCCGGCAGTTGATGTTATTTCTATTTAGAGTTATTTTTATAATTATAAAATGTCTTCAATTGTGTCCTGTGAGTTTTCCTCAGTGCCTACTACGAAATAGACTAGGGGAGTCCTCATAGCACCAAAGGATGAGTTTCTGAATAAACACTCACTTCTGTGAAGACAGTAGGTACTTGTAAGCATTTTGGAAATAAACTGGATTGTAAAATGAAAAACAAAAACATTGGTACTAAGATGTAGCTCAGTAGTGGAGTAGTTGACTAAAGAGCATAAGACCCTGGAAGAAAAGTTTCCTAAAGCTCAGAATTTTAGAATTTTGTATGAACAAACTTATTTCCTTTCCTTTTTTTTTGTCTGTGGTGGGGCTTGTACTCTGGGATTGGGCATTATCCCTGCACTCTTCAGCTCATTGCGAGCACTCTACAGCTTGAGCCACATCGCCACTTCCAGTTTTCTAGTGGTTTATTGGAAGTAAGGGTCTTCCGGACTTTCCTGCCCTGGCTTGCCTTGAACCGCCATCCTCAGATCTCAGCCTCCTGAGTAACTGGGATTATAGGTGTGAGCCACTGATGCCTGGTTCATGAACAAACATCTTAAGATTGATTCTAAAGAAGCAAACCTCGAACATACTTTTTTAACAAATAATTTATAATGCCATGCTTAAGGCACTAATTCAGAAGTATTTTTTCATTGGCTGGTTTCTTAGTTTATATATATATATATATATATATATATATATATATATATATATATACGTTATTAATTTATATATACACATATTATTAAAAACATAGCTTTGAAGTGTACCTACGAACATATGTGCTCATGTAAAATTATACAAATGCACAAGCTTGATTTTTTTTCAGTTTGTTGGTGCCATAAATTAGGTGGGATTTGTGTATTGTTTTGTTCTCTGGTTTTGGAGGATTTCTCTCCCCTTTATTCCCCTACCCCCTCTCCCCACAATTGAACTCAGCTTGCTCTTTCTTGGCTTGGTTGTTCATAGCTGATTTTCTACCACTTCAGCCATACCTGTAGACTAGCTTTTTGCCAGTTAATTAGAGATGATATCTCTCAGGCTTTGCTGCCTGGATTGGCTTTGAAACTTCATCTTCCAGTTCTCACCTCCTGAGTAGCTGGGATTACAGATGTGAGCCACTGGGGTGTCTAGGGATAAATTAATTTGGCTGATGTATTCTTTCTGTTTTTCTAAGCATGGAATGATCTACTATAGAATTTCAATGAATGTCCTGTGTCTGAAGTAAGATATATAATACATATGCAAATCTGTATAGTTCTCATAAGATGTAATCAATTTAATACATGTTATAAGTGTAATAATAGTCAATAAAATAATGAATGAATAATACAAAATAAAATAAATAAATACACTCAAAGCAAATTGCAATAAACATAAGTATGTAGATATTAATCATTATTTCAAATGTGAAAAATATTTCATTAACAGGGCTGGGGATTGAATTCAGGCATAGGGAACAGGCCTGAATTCCTTGTCTTCTAAGAGGGTGAGTTTCCCCATCCCCCCAGTGAATTAGTGTTCCCCAGACTCTGAGTTCAATTCCCAGGCCTGGCAGAAAAAAAGGGCATGAATTCCAAGCCAGGGAGCTGGCTGGCTTTGAACCGTGTTGTTCAGATCTCAGCGTCCTAAGTAGCTAAGATTACAGGCATGAACCATAGCCAGTGCCAGGCTATTTTTTTAAATTATTTATTTATTTATTTATTTATTTTTTGCCCAGCATGGGGCTTGAACTCATATCGTGGCAACTCTGCCTCAGCTAACATCAACCTAGGCTGGGATGGTGCAGCCTCTGGACCCACAGCCCATCTTGGGATCCTAGGCTTCGGGAGCTGACAGGAAAACAAAATGAAAACGGCACCACAAAGAAGACAGGAACCTCCTACGGATGGCAGTTTCTTGGTTTTCCTTCCTTGCATGGTGATGATCCCGGGTCCAAAAAACACTGCTGCAACCAGTAGGTCACCTGACATTGCTGAAGGCTGACAGGCTGGCAGAGAAGCCATAGGCCAACCTGGACTCCTAGGCCCTGAGTTTGAATCCCAGTCTTGCTACTTACAAAGGGCTGGAGAGCCTAAGAAACTATTGCTTGTCCATAGGAACGCCAAAGAAATGTGATCAATGTCATGGTTGGATCAGTAGTTCATCAATCAGTCTAGTATAAATTTAGACCCAATAATCACAGAACACAGATTGATTTTAATGCATACTTTATTATGCATTAAAAGAATACTATTCAGTAAAGACCTGAGAATCTGTACGAACGTAGTATATGTCATTTAATTCCACATAGACATCATTGGCAGTATCAAAATATCTAAATATATATTTATCTGTATACCATCGTCTGAATAGAAAGGTACTGCGATTTTGGCCAAACCTGTGGCTCCATCCTAGGTCCTGGGCTCCACTTGGCAGCTGAACGGGCTAGAGACGGCATGCTGACACTCCTCCATTCATGAATTGGGACTTCTAGGCCCTCAATTCAGGTACCAGCATTGCCAAAAATTTCATCTCGGAGTAAGATTCCAAGTGAGACACCTGTTTTCCATTTCTGTGCAAGTGCTGGGTGTCAGGTATAATGTACATAATATGTGTGCAAAGCTACATGCTATGGAATAGATTGGAATAAATGATATAGGTGCGCTCACAGTCCATAAAATAAATGTTAATTCAATCAATCAATAATAATATATAATGAATCACTCCAACAAACCCGATACAGACTGAATATATAGATGTAAATAAAAATCACATATTTAAAATGTCTATAAATGTTACATTTTTTTGGCTGGTGTTTGAATTCAGGCCTAGGGAAGAGTTGAGAAATTTATGCATGATTCACATAGGAAATGATAGGCAAGACCTCTGGCACAAAAATTATTTTTAATTAAGACTTCACGAAATGTGACAATAATAATTACATTCAATAAATCGAGGAATTGAGAAAGATCCAAGAATTGGTAGTCACATGGTAGATAGGATTCCAACACAGCTTGCCACGTTTTCTCTATACAAATAGGAATTTATTAGCATACTAGCTTCAGCTTATGAAGGGTTGAATATGGTGCACAAACCCCACCCCGGAGCTCAAACTCAGGTCCTGGGTAGGGCTTAGATCCTTAGTAGCTCAAAATTTGCTGTGTTCATATGGACCCTTTAGAAAGTTGGGCCTGCTAGGCCCAGAGTTCAACTCCCAGCAATGCCAACAGGTTCATCCTGATGTGAGAAACCAATCTTTACAATCCTGTGAAATCCTGGGCCTCATCGAGGATGGAGAATGCTATATAGGCAATTGTATAGCCATTGGAATATGTTGTCATACATGGCAACACAGATATACCTGCCACCATACTCAATAGAATACACAATACATCCATGTATAAGACTCAAAATTAAAATATAATTACAATGAAAGTAAGATGCATACCACACCTGTATGTAAATAGAGATCCTATGTTTAAAAAAGGTAAGCTTGTTATTTTGTCCACTGCTGGGACTTCAGATCAGGCCCAAGAACAGGCCTGAAAATCTAGTCTTCAGGAATGATGAGCTTCCCCTTCCCCCACAGTGCAACGGGGTTATGCATATCTGAGTTCAAATCCCAGGCCTGACAAAAGATTCATCCTGATGTCAGAAGCCACTCTTTACACCTGTTTTCCTCCCATATGGAAGTTCTGGGTCTCAGCTAGGATGGAGAATGAATGCATAGGCAACCCTATAACCATGGGAACAGGTCATCATCCATGTCAGCAGAGTTATACCTGTCACCATACTCAGTAAAATACACAATACCTCCATGTATTAGAAACAAAATAAGGAGAAGGATTGTACCAAACGCAAGATGCTATCCACACATATATGTCAATACATATCCTATGTTTCAATTATGAATTTATGCCTTTCTTGGCCCTCACTGGGGCACAACCTCAGGTCCTGAGAATGACTTAGCTCCTTAGTTGCTCACAGGCCGGTGTCATCACCTTGACGCTTTCGCCAATTGGGCCTGCTAGGCTCTCAGTTCAAATCCCAACACTGCCAAAACATTAATCCTGATGTGAGAAGCCCATTGATCCCCCTGTTTTCCTGTGCCAAGAATGTCCTGAGTCTCAGCTAGGATGAAGAAGGTGTAGGAAACTCTATAGAAATGGGAATAGGTTGCCATCCAAGTCAGCACAGTTATATCTGTCATCATACTCAATGAAATACAAAGTGCATCCCTGACTAAGACACACAATAAAAAGAACAACTACACTGAAAACATGATGCATTCCACACATGTATGTAAATAGAGATCCTATGTGTAACATAGGTGGGCATATGATTTTTGCCTGAGCTGGGGCTTCAATTCAGGCCTTGAGACCAGGCCTGACCTTGTAGTCTTCAACGATAGTGAGCTTCTCCTTCCCCCACAGTGCAACAGACTTACCTAGACCTGATATGACATCCCAGCTCTGGCAGTAAAATGGCACGAATTCTGAGCTTGGGTGCTTCATTCATAATTTTTCAATTTTTCAATATTTTTTGCCAGACCTGGGGCTTGAACTCAAGTTGTGGCAACTCTGCCTCAGGTCTGATCATCCTAGTTTGCAGCCTCTTGACCCATAGCCCATCCTCAGATCCTAGGCCAAGGTTTGTAGGAGAAAATAAAAAGCCGGAGGAGAAAAAAACAGCGGGAAGTTCCACCTGGCACTTTTAGGTTTATTTTCATTTGAATATTGATCATGGTGAGACCCAACCCGGTGGACTACAGATTGAAGGTGACCTGGTGTGGCTGAAAGTCTGCTGGCTGTCGGGGGAACCATAGGACGATTGGGCAACAGAGGCCCCGAGGTCCAATCTTGGTCAGCCATCCTACATTGAAGGAATGGCAGGAGTTCCTGAGATACTCAATTCCGACCTAGGAAGAGCAGTGAAATGCGATCAATCTCTTCCTTGAATGAGTAGTTCCTGAGGATTCGAGTAGGAAATGATAGTCAAGACTCATGGGGTATCGATTATTTTTAGTGAAGAGTTGATGAAGCATGACCATAATCATCACAATCATTAAATGGAGGCATTGAGGAAGATCCAAGAATCGGTAGTCACAGGGTAGATTGGATTCCATGACAGGTCACCATCTCTCCTACTCTATATGTACTTATTTGCTTACTACCTTCAGCTTATGAATGGATGACTATTGTGCTCCCCCTGCCTTACCCCTGGGACTCGATCTCAGGTCCTGGGAACGGCCTAGCTCCTTAGTAGCTCACAGGCTGGTGTGCTTATGTGGACCCATTCGCCTACTGGGCCTGCTAGGTGCTGAGTTCAGATCCCAACAGTGCCAAAATACTCATCCAGTCAGAAGCCAGACATTGCACCTGTTTTCCTGTGTGACTCCTGGGTTTCAGCTAGAATGGAGAATGCATGGGCCACCCCGTGGCCATGAGAAAAGGTTGTCATCCATGTCAGCCCAGTTACACCTTTCATATATACTCAAGAACATACATAATACATCCATGAATAGCATACAAAATAGAGAGGATAACTACGCTCAATGTATGAGGCAGTCCACACACAGATGTGAATTTACATCCCATGTTTCAGTGATGCATGGAGGACTCTTGTGGCCTCCTTCGGGCTTGATCTCAGCTCCTGGGAACAGCCCAGTTCCTTAGTGGCTAACAGGCTGGTTTGCTCATGTGGACCCATTGGGCAGTTGGGCCTCCTAGGACCCGATTTCAAATCACAGCACTTCCAAAAATTCACCGTGATGTGAGAAACCATTCGTTGCACCTGTTCTTCTGTGCTGTACAAGTTCTGGGTTGCAGCTAGGACGGAAAATGCATAGGCAATTCTATACTCATGGGAATAGCTTGTCATCCAGGTCACCACAGTTATATCTGTCATCCTATGGTCAAGAAAATACACAATACATCAATGAGTAAGACACCAGATAAAGACAATAACTACACCGAACCCAAGATGCTGCCCACCCATGTATGGAAATAGAGATCCTCTGTTTAAATTCTGAATTTATGACTACTATAACACCCACCGGGACTTGATCTCAGGTCCCAGGAAAGACCTAGATGTTTAGTGGCTCATGTGCTGGTGTGCTCACCATGACTCATCCATCACTTGAGCCAGCTAGGCTTTGAGTTCAAATCCCAGCACTACCAAAAGATTCATCCTGATATGAGAAGCCAATGGTTGCACCAGTTTTCCTATGCTGTGAATGGGAGTATGCTATATAGGCAACTCTATACTCATGGGAATTGGTTGCCAGCCATGTTGTTATCACACTCATTAAAATACATATTGCATCCATGAATAAGACACGAAATCAAGAGAATGAGTACACTGAAAGCAAGATGCCGCCCACTCATGTATGGAAATATAGCTCCTGTCTTTAAATTATGATTTCATGAGTATATTGACCCACGCGGGACACTAGCTCAGGTCCTGTGACCAGACTAACACCTTAGTGGCTCACAGGCTGGTGTGCTCAACTTGATCCATTCCCCAAGTCTGCATTCTAAGCTCTGACTTCAAAGCACAGCACAGCCAAAAGATTCATCCTCATGTGAGAAACCAATGGTTCACATGATTTCCTGTCTTGTGAAGGTCTTGGGCCTCATCGAGGATGGAGAACGCTATATAGGCAACTCTATAGCCATGGGAATAGGTTGTCATCCACGGCAGCACAGATATACCTGTTACCATTCTCAATAAAATACACAATACATCCATGAATAAGACTCAAAATTAAAATATAACTACATTGAAAGCAAAATGCATACCACACCTGTATGTAAATAGAGATCCTATGTTTAAAAAAGGTAAGCTTGTTATTTTGTCCACTGCTGGGGCTTCAAATCAGGCGAAGGAACAGGCCTGACATTCTAGTCTTCAGGGATTATGAGCTTCCCCTTCCCCCACAGTGCAACGGGGTTACCCAGACCTGAGTTCAAATTCCAGGCCTGACAAAAGATTCATTCCGATGTCAGAAATCAGTCATTGCGCCTGATTTCCTCTAATGTAGAAGTCCTGGGTCTCAGCTAGGATGGAGAATGAATGCATAGGCAACCCTATAACCATGGGAACAGGTCATCATCCATGTCAGGACAGCTATATCTGTCACCATACTCAGTAAAATACACAATACCTCCATTTATTAGACACAAATTAAGGAGAAGAAATGCACCGAATGCAAGATGCTGCCCACACATATATGTCAATACAGATCCTATGTTTCAAGTTTGAATTTATGCCTATCCTGGCCCTCCCTGGGGCTCATTGTCAGGTCCTGGGAATGGCCTAGCTCCTCAGTTGCTCACATGCTGGTGTCCTCACCTTGAGTCTTTCACCAATTCGGCCTGCTAGGCACTCAGTTCAAATCCCAACACTGCCAAAAGCAGAATCCTGATGTGAGAACCTATAGGTCAACATGTTTTCCTGTCCTGTGAATGTCTTTTGTCTCAGCTAGCATGAAGACATAGGCAATCCATGGACATGGGTATAGGTTGTCATCCATTTAAGCACAGTTATATCTGTCATCATATTCAATAAAATACAAAATGCATCCCTGGCTAAGACACACAATAAAAAGAATAACTACACTGAAAGCATGATGCATTCCACATATGTATGTAAATAGAGACCCTATGTGTAAAATAGTTGGGCATATGATTTTTGGCAGTGTTGGGCTTCAATTCAGGCCCTGGGACCCTGCCTGACCTTGTAGTCTTCAAGGATGGTTCCCTTCCCCTTCCCCAACAGTGCAACAGAGATACCCAGACCTGAGTTCAAATCTCAGTTCTGGCAGTAAAATTGTGCGAATACTGCACTAAGATACTTCATTCATATATATATATTCTTTATTTTTTCCCAGACACGGTGCTCGAACTCAAGTAGTGGCAACTCTGCCTCGCCTTCTATCATCCTATGCTTGTGGCCTCTGGACCTACAGCCCATCCTCGAATCCTAGGACTCCAGGGCTTGCAGAAAAAAAGAAAGCTGCGAGGGGAAAAAAAAGCAGTGGGAAGTTCCACCTGGTGCTTTTATATTCATTTTCCTTTGTACAGTGACCATTGTGTGTCTGAAACCTGCGACCTACAGAGTGAAGGTTACCTGGCGTGATTGAAGGCCTGCAGCTGTTGGAGAAGCCCCAGGCCATCCAGGCAAAGAGGCCCAGAGGTCGAATCCCAATCAGCCCCCCTACATTGAGGGATTGGCATGAGATCCTGAGATACTTGTTTCTGGACCTAGGAAGAGTAATGGAATGTGATCAATCTCATCCTTGAATGAGTAGTTCCTGCAGGATGTGAGCAGGAAATGATAGGCAAGATTCCTGGGGTATCAATTATTTTTAATGAAGAATTGATGAAGCGTGACCATAATCATCACAGTCATGAAATGGAGGCATCGGGAAAGATCCAAGACTCCATAGTTACAAGGTAGATTGGATTCCATCACAGGTGGTCATTTCTCCTACTCTAAACAAATATGCATACTATCTTCAGCTTATGAATGGATGACTATTGTGCTCTCCACCTGCCCTATCCCCAGGGCTCAATCTCAGGTCCTGGGAACAGTACAGTTCCTTAGATGCTCACATCATGGTGTCTCCACCTTGACCTTTTCTCCAATTGGCCCTGCTAGGCTCTGAGATCAAATCCCAACATTGCCAAAAGAGGAATGCAGGTGTGAGAATCCAATCCATCCACCTGTTTCCTGTCCTGTGAAAGTTCTGGGTCTCAGCTAGGATGGAGAATGCTTAAGCAACTATATAGACATGGGAATAGATTGCCATCCATGCTAGCACAGTTATATCTGTCATCATGCTCAATAAACAAATTGCATCCGTGACTAAGATACACAATAAAAAGAATAATTGTACTGAACGAATGTATGTGAATAGAGATCCTATGTTTAAAATAGATGGGCATATGAATTTTGCCAGTGCTGGGGCTTCAATTTAGGCCCTGGGAGCAGGCCTGACCTTGTAGTCTTCAAGGATGGTAAGCTTCCCCTTCCCCCACAGTGCTATAGTGTTACCTAGACCTGAGTTGGAATCTGAGCTGTGGCAGAAAAATGGTGCGAATTCTGAACTAGGGTGCTTTATCAGTTTTTAGAGTTTTTTTTTTTTTTTTTTGGCTAACCATGAACTCACTTCATGGCAACCCTGCCTCAGCTTCGATCACTTTAAGCTGGTGGGCTGCCACAGGCCCATAGTCAACCCTGTGATCCTAGGCCCTGAAGCTTTGCAGGAGTAAAAAAAAAACCCACACAGAAAAATAGCCACAGGATGGATTTTTTACAATTTCTTCCTTTGCATGGTGACCAACCTGGGTCCAAATTATACGGCTACAATGGTACTTCACTTTGCATTGGCCACGGCTAGCAGATTATCGGGGAAGCCACAGGCCCATATGTCATCATAGGCCCTGATTTTGAATCCTGGTCCTGATACCTACCAATGGGGGGACTTCCCACGAGACTCATTCCTATGCATGGGAATAACGATGGAATGCGAGCAAACTCATGATTGAATAAGAAGTTTCTGCGGGCATTGTTCTAGTCTAAAATTAGATGCAATGATCCTAGGATGTTGATTGATCTTAATGCATGGTTTATCAAGCATGAAAATAATACTGTTCCTTCAATGGAGGCATAATAAATACCCAAGAGTTGGTAGGAACGTAGTTGATGTTATTGAATCCTAGGTAGATGTCTCTGGAATTCTATACAAATATATATTTATTGATATATAACACCATGTATGGCTATTTTGTTCACACCTGTTGCTCAATCTCAGGGTCTGGGAACTGACTGGCAGTTTCCTTGGCTAGAGGTTGCCATGTTGGCACACCCATTCATGAACTGGGTCTGCTAGGCCCTGAGTTCAGATACCAGCACTGCAAACAATTGGATCATGGAGTAAGAAGCCGAGTGTGACACCTGTTTTCCTATTCTCTGAGAGTTATGGGTGTCAGATATGATGGAGAACATGTCTACAAATTTAGATACTATGTGATGGGATGTCATCAATATAATAAATGGAATGTGTGTCATCACAGTCAATAAATGGTAAATCAATGAATGAAACAAAAATACAATCAATAACCACAATATGGACTGAACATCTATAGGTAAGTACAAATCCTATATTTATAATGTATATAAACAGTATATTTTCCAGGGCTGGGGATTGAATTCAGGCCTAGGGATGAGGCCCAACTTTCTTGTCTTCAAATATGGTGAGCTTCCCTTTCATCCACAGTGCTGCAGAGTTTCCCAGACCCTAAGTTCAAATCTAAAGTAGAAAAAATAGCGAGAATTGCAAGCCAATGAGCTAAATTTTTTTGTGTGCGGGGGGTGGGGTTGTTTTTTTGTTTTTGTTTTTGTTTATTTGTGAAGCAAGGTTTTGAACTCAGATCATGGCACTCTGCCTCAGCTTCTATCACCCTAGGCTGCGGTGCAGCCACGGAGCCACAGCTGATCCTGGGATCCTAGACCTCCAGGCCTTGTGCTGGGAAAACCTATGCACAGAAAAAAGTGGCAGAGCCAGGCGCCAGTGGCTCACACCTGTAATCCTAACTACTAAAGAGGCTGAGATCTGAGTATCTCGGTTCAAAGCAAGGAAAGTCCGTGATACACTTATCTCCAAGAAACAACTAGAAAACTGGAATTGGTGCTGTGACTCAAGCGGTAAAGTGCTTGCCTTTAACTGAAGACCATAGGCCCAGCGCCCAGGCCCAGCGTTCAAGCCCTATGACCGACCCCCCCCCCCCAAAAGCAAAAAGTAGCAGGATTGTGTTTTTACATTTTATTCCTTTGCACTCTGACCATTTTGGTCTGAATGACACGGTTCTAAAGGGTACTTCACCTTGCATTGCTGAAGGATGGAGGGCTTTTGGGGAAGCCATAGTCTTGCACAGCAATGTAGGCCTAGAGGTAAATCCCAGTAATGCCACTTCCAGATGTTGGAGATCCTAAGAAACTGGTTCCCATCCATAGTTATAATGATGGAATGCTATCAATGGCATGGTTGAATGAGCTGATCGTGAACACTACTCATATGAAATTAGACATCATGATTTCAGTAGACTGAGTTTATTTAATATGAAGCAATAAAAAAATATTATTTCTTACAGAGATGCAGTAATTTCAGGACACTGATTTAATTAATAATTTATTAAGGATGAAAACAATAACATTAATTACAAGGAAGCATAATAAATACACAAGAATTGGTAGGAATGTAGTCTACATAACTGAATAATGTGTAGACATGTCTGGCACTCTATAAAGATATGTATTTATTAGCATACTACCATCTGGGTGTCACTCTGTTCTTATTTTGTCAAACCTTAAGGTCCTAGGAACAGCCTTTCAGTTCAATTTTCCCCAGGATGGCGTGTTGACACTCACCCATTCATGAATTTGGCCTTGTAGGCCATGAGTTCAGATGCCAGCACTCCCAAAAATTGAATCGTGGAGTAAGAAGCTGATAGTGACAAATGTTTTCCTTTTTTGTGAAAGTCCTGGGAGTCAGGTATGAAGTGGAACATATATGCAGACCTATATCCTTTGGAATCAATGTTCTATGTGCCATAATAGTCAATAAAATAAATGGCCAACACATGAATAAAATAAAAAATAAAAATGAATACACTGAGCGCTATATGAAGTCAACCTATGTACATAAATATAAATGTATATGAATAGGATGCTTTCTAGTGCTGAGGATCGATTTCAGGTCTAAGGAACAGACTTGAATTTCATGACTTCAAGGAGGTGAGCTTCCCCTTTCCACACAGTGCAAAAGAGTTACCCAGACCATGAATTCTGATCCCAGTCCTGACAGAAAAAATGGCAGCTGCATACTATGTGATGTCCAATTCTTAGGTATTTCATTCTGCCTCCATTTAATGAATGTGATTGTTTAAATGCTACATAAAATATTAATTAAAATTGATCAGTGTCCTATAATATAATTGTGTATAATTTTCTCCTAGAATGATTCATGAGCTGCCCATTTAATCACATATACCACATGCCATTGGTATTCATATGGATAGGATTGAGTTTTTTAGGATCATCTGCCATTTGGAGGTGGCAGGACCAGGATATGGGCTCCAGCTCTCACTTCTTAAACCCGAGGATAAGGAAATCACCGGTCTGTCCAAGAACATCAGCAAGACCAATGATTGGACAGGCACCAATGGCTCTCAGCAGTCCTCCTTGATACTTGCAAAGCTGTGATAGGAGGATCATGGTCAAAGTCATCCTAGGCAGGAAAGTCGTTGAGACCCCTGTCCAACTTCAGTACCAACAAAGCCAGAAGTAGAGCCATGTGGTTTCACTAGTTGAGAGCTAGCCTTGAGCAAAAGCAGCTCAAGGACTGTGCCCAGATCCTGAATTCAAGGTCAGGGACTGGCAACAATCAGACATACACAACAATCTGTGCAGCCATCCAGCTAAAGCAGGTCTCTCTTGTGTCCCCAACTGGATTGGACAGAATTTCATGTGAAAGGGGTGCTGTCATCTTGACTCTGCCCATTCTGCCTGCATCACAGGATTCCGTCCACACTCCTATTCTTTTATGGTTCTTTCTGACCAATGGGAAACAAAAATAGTGGCCACGCCCATATTCCTTGCTGCCCGGTAGCAACCTGGATTCCCTCAGTTGGATGACACCACTATTGGCACTTGAGGAAGGTAGAGGTGGATGGGTAGTGAGCAAGATACTCGAGGCCACATTGGAGTAGAGTAGGAAATTGAGGTCCTAGACAGTGAGTGGGTGAATAGAGGATTTCCCAGACCATGGGAAAGTGGCCAGCCCATCTTTCCTGTCCCAGTGCTCAGATGTCTGAAACAACAGGACTCCATGAGAGAGCTGTGAGCATGAAATTGCCACAAGAACACCGGCAGAAGAATCCTCCCAACAGATCTGCAACATTCAAGAAAACTAAGAGCATGAAAAAGTGAAGGATCCCCAAGACAAACGCCACTGGAGAGTATGATTAAAAGGAGAGTCGAGTCAAATGTGATGCTGACCATGGGCCTCCCCTGCCTTTGGACACAGCCACAGCCACCACGGTCCAGAGTGTCAATGGTCCCGATAACACCAAGGATCTGCAGAGGTGTACAGACATGTGGTGCCCACCCTGGATCCCAGCAAAAGAACAAAAGAGGCGCTCTGTGCCAAGATCCAACCACTGAAGCAGGAAAAGACAGACCTGCAGGATGAATGGGAGTAAGAGAGAAGATAGCCCAACTGCACGCAGCAATGAAAAGGGAGCTAGAGATCCACAAAGCACCCATACAGAGGTTGGTTTGGGCAGAAAGTGATTTACAATGTTCACCAGCCCGCGTGCAGCAGGCGACCAATGACAGAGAAAGGGAGCATGAAGTTCGCACCAGCTGCCTGCAGACCGCAGAGAAGCACATGGCAGAGCTGGAGATGGTGATGTCTCTGGTCACTGCTCACAGAATGAGACCGAAATGTTTTTCGAACAGCTGAATGATGTGACCCTTCAGCTCGAGGAAAAGATCAGAAGCTTCAATGATTTGGAGCAAGTGAACACTGAGTTGCAGGAGAAGCTGGAAGCACTCTGGACACAGTGGAGCAACATGAAAAGCATAATCTGCAAGTTCCAACAAGCTCTGGTGGGGCGTGTGGTACTAAAGAGACTACTGGACAACCTGAGCTGGATGGTGACTGCAGTGAATCTAGAGAGAGACATCTTCACAGAAGACCTGAGCATTGATAGGTACGTGCAGAAGGAGGCCTGGAGGCTGACCCAGTGGGCAAACCAACTGACAGGGAGAAGAATCAAGGGGAAAGGCAGGTTTTTGACCTAGAGAAGGAGCTGGGGGAATTGAGAAGGAAGCTGGCAGAGACATGGCCCCCTTTGGGACCATCTCCGGCCAAGCAGCAGATGTAGGCCCAGGCCTACTGCACCCAGATGGAGTTGAAAAACCTGGAGGAACAACTTCACATCCAGGTCCAGGAAAAGCAAAGGCTCCATTTCCAGAACACGGAGCAGCAGAAGCAACTGTGGAGACTGGAGGAGAAGGCCAAGGATAAGCAGGAGATCTGCAAGATCCCATGATGCGCATGAGTGCAACAGACAGATGGAAGAACAGCTGGCCCTGCTTTGGGACAATCTACACATGGTGATCAGTGAGGAGAAGCTAGCCAAGATCTTTGACTCATAGCAGCAGGTGAAGGAACATCTGTGGGAACAGCTGGACCACACAGAGGAGAAGACAGTGGAATGGAAAGATGTGGCTGAGAGAGAGCGCCAAGCAGATTGGGAGCTGCAGGATCAGCAGGAGCAGTCCCTGGCTCAGCTGCAGGACCTCAGAGCCACCTGTGAGCTGCACATCACCTCCAATGAGTAGCTGAGCTCCAAGAAGGAGGCCCTAGATAAGCAGCACCTAGAGAGGCAGACCCAGCTGCTGGAGCAGCTGAAGCAAGTGCAGTCCCACCAACTGTGGGACCAGGTGGTGCTCTCAAAGTGGCCTGGAAGTGACCAAACCACAGGAGGAGAGCCTGCAGGCCCAGCTGAGCTTCCTGGCTTTACCTGGAGAAGGGAAAGTTGAGAGCCCTGGAGAAGCAAAAGGTGAGGAGGCAACTCGCCCAGATGTGACCATCACAGAGGATGGAAACATCCCCCAAACAGTGATGGGGCCGTCTCCTGGCTGAAATCCACAGGGGGAAACTTCTGCACCAAGAGTGGCAGGCCCACTGCGGGTGCCCAGTCCACCTGGCAGCTCAGTGCCAGAGAAAGCTGGAGGCACTGGCGCCCCACCCTGCGAGCTGGCACCACACCATACGTGGAAATGGGAAGCAGGACACGTGGGCGTCTCAGAAGAAAATCTACTTTGTCCACTACCTGCCTATTGTGGTGGACTTCGGGAGTCCAGTGGATGAGCTACACCATCGATGCAGCCAGATGTTGGCACACATCTGCACCATCGAGGACTCCTTCGTGGTGTGCAAAGAGCAGATATTCGTCCTCAATGAGCTGTGTCAGGAGAAAGCTGAGCACATGTGCTGGCTGTCCCAGGTGAAGATGAAGAGGAGAGAGCTGTGGGAGCCCTGTGGTTCCTCTCAGGGGAAGGCATGGACAGCAGGCACCAGATGCCGGCACAGGCTAAGTCCCCCGCCACCACCACTGCTTCAGACACCTCAAGCTCTGGGGTGGTCAAAATGAGGGAGGAGCAGAAAGGTTTTGAAGAATTGCCACTTCAAAGCAGTGTGGAAACTGCCAAAGGACAGGTCGGGGTACCCTACCCCATAGAGGACTCCCCCATGGAGCACATCCTGCCGCAGAAGCCACACATGCAGATCACCCACAGCTCACAGGCTCAGGCAAGGAGTGTTCCCTCCCTTTCTTCTGTAGACTGATGCAGATGATGACTCTCTGTGTGACATACTGACTCTCAAAAGCCTCAGGAGCCACCACAAGTAGGTGGCCAGGTGGCCTTCTCTCAGGCCTCCATCTGCCAGGTGATGGGAAGAGTAAACTGCAGGTAGGGTAGGGAAGAGGCTGCCGAGAGGTGGCCCATATTCAAGGGACATCTAATGGACCATTGTTGGCCAGGGAAGAGGCCCATATTATGATTATCACAAAGAATGAATTGTTTTCAAAGGGAAATAAGCCTCCAAAAAAGATTTGTTCTTCCAGTCCTGCGGCTTGAACTCAGGGCCTGGCCACTGTCCCTCAGCTTTTTTCTCATGGCTAACACTCCACCAGTTGAACCATAGTGCCACTTCTTGTTTTCTGATGGTTCATCGAGGATAAGAGTCTCACATACTTTCCTGCCCAAAATGGCTTTGAACTGTGGTCCTCTAGATCTCAACTTCCAGAGTACAATGACAGGCATGTGCCACCAGTGCCCAGCATGTGACACCTTTTGAAGACATCTTGGCGATTCTGTAAAGGGAGCCCCAAATGTCCTGGATAGACCTTGACCCACTCAAGGAGCTGTGATGGGGGAAAGCTGATGTTCTAGCCATTCTGTTCCCCAAAATTAAAGAATACCCAAAGATTGCAGTGTAGAAATCTGATTTTGCATTCATGTGGTGTGTGTGTGTGTGTGTGTGTGTGTGTGTGTGTGTGTGTGTGTGTGTGTGTGTGTGTGTGTGTGTGTGTGTGTGTGTGTGTGTGTGTGTGTGAACTCAGGGCCTAGGCTCTATCCCTGAGTTTTCTTGCTCAAGGCTAGTGCTCTTCTACTTGAGCCACAGCCCCACTTGCTTTTTGATGGTTAATTGTAGGTAAGTCTCTCAAGTGCATTCCCATCCATGGTGGCTTCAAAGCATGATGGGGGCCCCAGGGAAGCAAGAGTAAACACAACTCACAGGTACAATCCCTATGGTGGGTGACTCTTGCCCCCTTGTAGCCAGATGCAGGACATGCGGCCACGTGCCATCATGGGGGACTATTGTCATCTAGAGTTCAATTGGGGGATGTGACCAGGCCCAAGCTGACTTTTGCCCACCGTGAATGTTGATTCCAGAGCAGGTCTGTTTCACCCTAGGCCAAGAGAGTTCCAGGAGGCCCGGCTTCCAGGAGAACAAGGAAGGGAGAGGTCAGCTCCAGGCCAAGCTAAGAGCCTTTGGCCATAGATAACCCAACTTGGCCTTCCCGATTACTGTAAGGCCTGTCAAAGAACAATCCCCCCCCCAAAAAAAAACAAAATTGGAGCCATGTCTCAAAATAGTAGAGCTCTAACATTGAACCAAAGAGATCAGAGACAGGGCCCCCACGCTGTGAGTTCAAGACCCCCAGCTGACCCTCCTCCATAAAACATAGGTTAGTTAAAGGTGAACTAGTAGGATTTGTGAAGTGTTTCTGAAGAATGGTGATACAGAAGAAAGCACCCTAATTCTAATGATAACTGAACTTGTGACATACAGCTATATGCTGAGTCCTTCACAGGGTGCTGTTTTCTGAGTCCTTCCTACATGGGGGTTTTGTGCTGAGTCCTCAAAAAGCATTTTGTGTGCTGAGTCATCACAAAGGGTGCTATATAATGAGTCCTTGAGAAGAGTGGTCTGTGCTGGGTTTTTCAAAGGGTGCTGTGTGCTGAGTCCATTACACAATGTACTTTATGCTGAGTCCTTCAAAAGGTGCAGTGTGCTAATTCATCCCAAAGGGTGCTATGTGCTGAGCCCTTAAGAAGGGAGGGACAGATGAATTTTTTAATGGGTGCTGTGGGCCGAGTCCTCTACACAGGGTACTTTTGCTGAGTCCTTCAAAGGGAGCTGTATGCTGAGTCATCCCAATTGGTGCAATGTGCTGCATCCTTGAGAAGAGTGAGATGAGGTGAGTTTTTCGAGTGCTGTGTGCCGAGTCCTTTATACAGGGTGCTCTGTACTGTACTGTCCTTCAAATGGCGATGTGTGCTGAGTCCTTCCACAGGGTGGTATGTGCTGAGTCCTTCAAAACACTGCTATGTGCTGAGTGTTTTAAAGGGTGCTGTCCACTGAATGTTTTACACAGGGTGCTACATACTCAGCCCTTCAAAGAATGGTGTGTGTGGAGCCTTAACACATGGTGCAATGTGCTGAGTCCTGGGAAAGAGTGCTACGTGCTGTGTTTTTCAAAGTGTGCCATGAACTGAGTCCTATACACTGCGTGCTATGGACTTCTTCTTTCAATGGGAGCTGCATGTTGAGTCATCCCAAAGGTTACTATATGCTAGGTCCTTCAAAGGGTGCACTGTGCTGAGTCCTTCACACAGGGTGCTTTGTGCTGTTTTTTGAAATGTTCGATGTGCTGAGTCATCCCAAGGGGTGCTAGGTTCTGAGGTAGTTATCCCCAACAATCTCTCTCTCTCTCTCTCTCTCTCTCTCTCTCTCTCTCTCTCTCTCTCTCTCTCTCTCTCTCTCTCTCTCTCTCTCTCTCTCTCTCTCACACACACACACACACACACACACACACACACACACACACACACCCCTACATACATACACACAGGGGTAATCGTGTACTTGCTTGATGTGTGGAGTGGAGAGGAATGGAGGAGAGTCTCCTCCAGTAGTGGGGCTGAGGGGAGATTTGAATCCCTGGGCAAGTGTTAGGGTTGGCGGGGATTGCTGAGCTGAGGTGAGGCAATTCCCATGGCCTGGAAGCATTAGGGCCCAGTCAGGGCTGCTCTGTGGGGGGCGGGTCTGAGGGGAGTTGGGGGCAGGGCTGAGGAGAGGAAAGGGTGGGACCGAGGGGAGGAGGAGGCAGGGCCCGGGGGCTTAATGTGGTGGTAGCAGTGGCCAGGGGCTCTCTGTGGCAGGCATGCATGCATAGAGGGGTTGAAGTGGCCCGCAAGAGAAGTGGAGGCAGAGAGAGAGAGAGAGCAGAGAGGAGTAAGTACATGCAGGAGAGGAAATAGCTTCACTGGCTGGCTGAGGCCTCAATTGAAGTGAAGGTCCTTACTGGGAGTGCAGAGCATGAGGAGCTAGCACAGCAGACACATCACCTCAAGCAGCCCCTCAGTGGCGTGGTGGCCTGAGCTGTCCCAAGTCCAAGGTTCCAATTATCATGGTGTTGGCAGTGGCCACAGAGGAGGAGGCCACTGAGGAGGAGGCAGCTGAAGAGGCAGCCTTGGCGGCAGCAGTGGCAGAGACAATAGCGACATCGGCAGAAACACGTCTGGCTGAGGATGAGGCGGGAGCTGAGTTGTCTGCAGCTGCAGGGGAGGAGAGGCCGAGCTCGCCCTACCATTTGCCCTCAGATCCCGGCCCTCCCCAAGGTGCTGCGTTTCAAAAATGGCGCTGCCAGCCTAGACCCAGGGAGCCTCTCTCAGTTGCCTGGCTGAGATAAAGCACCCCTGGCTGGCTTGTCTCAGGACCTGGTCCAGGTCCCTGGTCCTCGGACTCTGGGCCTGCCACACCTGGAGCTGCTGCCTACAGCTTCTCCCAGCAGCACATGTGAGTGGCCACCCTGTGGGCCCACATCCTGGGACCCCATTGCCCAGCGAACCCCTCGAGCCCCCCTCCTAACCTCCCCCATTCTGCAGACCTGGACCTGTGCCTCCGACCTCCCCTCTCCTGTCCCACCTGTGCCTCCCCTGCATCCCACAGTACACCCTGGTTCTGCCGCAAATGCACCCCAGGAGTGGGGGTAGGGTGGGTGGCAACCCCAGGATCCCTCTCATGTCCCTAGTCGCCATTGTCCCAGGAAACGGGGAGATGCAGTGTTGGGTGAGGAGGGGTCGCCAGAGAGCTCCTGGCCTGGAGTAATGGAACCACACAGCCACACATCTGCACCCTTCCTCACCTTGGTGGGAACCTGGTGGCTTTAGTCAGAGATGGGGAGCAGTATCTCCAAACCTGCCTTCTCAGGTCTTTTCCTTTTTTCTGGGGGTGGGGGTGTTGGATGCAGAAGATAGACCCCCTTGCTGTGTGAGCCCTTGTCCTCTATGCTTGGTCACCATTTCACCTGAGGAAGGTCCCAGAAGAGCACACTAAGGAGGTGAGTGCACTGGGGGTCAGATAGAAGATGAATATCTGGGAGGAACATACCCTCTCCCACACACAAACAGACTATTCTCCCCACCCCAGCTGTCATCAGTTCTCACAGGGTGATCACATTTCCCAGCTCTGTCAGAATCTGCTGGTGCTCCCGGTGACCACAACCACACTCATACAGCCAGACACCCTGCTCTGGTGTGTTGAGTTGGAGCTAATTCAAGGGTTGGGAATGTGTCTGCCAAACATAATTAGGGAATGAGATGGGTGGAGTAGGGCAGAAGATGTGAAGCTAGGAGGGTCTGGTGGGTGGCGAATGGTGTGACATGGCACATGGTTAACCACAAGCAAGGATGAGAGGGGAATCTTATCCAGGGCATTGGCGGTGTCCATGGGCATGTGGGCAGGGGTCTCCAGGCCCCCACTTGTGGCATGGATTCCCTCCTAGGTCAGTGCACCGGTGGGCAGTCCTCCCTGGAGTCCTGTAGACTCCAATCTGTGTCCTGCCTGGGCCGTTTCCAGCTGGGCAGTGGTAGGCAAGTGCATTCCTCCTGCTGAAGCCTGCATGGTATCAGGCCATGGAAGTTAGCTAGGGCTGGCTGAATGCCAGTTTCTGTAACCTGCTGTAGGCTATCTGGAAGGAAAAGGGGACCACTGACTTTGGAAGCCTTTAAGTATGATTGGGACAACTGAAATGCCAGCTTTTCCAGGATTTTTTCTTTAAGCTGGCAATTATTACTAATGACTGGGATTATGGGTCAAATTAGATGGACCATTTCAGCTGCCAAACAATGATGTTCAAAGCGGCACGGGTAGAGTTCCCAAGCCAGATCGTCTCCTGTCATGAACATCCTGTTTTGACTGCCTTCCTCTAGCAGCTGCTGATTCTCCTCTGGTTTTCTCTAGGGTGACCACCACAGTCAAGGACATCATGGGGAGCAGAGATGGTGACCTCGCCATCCCCAGCCTGCCAGCTGTGAGCAGAGACGATTCCCAGCACCTGCACTGGAATCTGGGAGATTCAGAGAACCGGAATGCCTCAAGGATCGTTTCTCTGCAACATGAAACTTGGGGGCCCGATGTGGTCGACCATCCTGTCTGGCCCCAGGGGGAGGAGAGGAGGCCGCTTGAGCCAGGCTTTCACCTCACATGCCTCATTCACACCTTAGGGAGGAATTGAGTGCCAAACTGTGGGTCAGCCGCTGGACAAAGATTTTTGAGAAGAGAGGCATCACAGAGGCCCCAGAATCCAGCGAGTACATTGTGGCTCACATTCTCAGAGCCAAAAGAGTTAAGTGCAGTGGCACCCATAGAACAGGACAAAGGATGAGGGAGAATTGTGGAAGAGCTACTTCAGGCTTCGACATCTCCCCCACCAACCCTCCACCCCCAGGATGCTTACTTGAGTTGGATGGGAGTTTTCTGTAATATTGTCATAGACAGATGCTCATTTATTTATCCAACAAACCGTTACAGTGAGTGCCAGGTCCAGGTGGTCATAGAAGATGAAAGGTTCCAAAAGACATGAAGAAATCTTGGTTTGAGTTGGATGCCGGTGCTTCACACCTGTCATCCTAGCTACTTAGGAGGCTGAGATGGGAGGACTGAGACTTAAGTCCCAGAAAGAAAAGCCAGTAAAACTCTTATTTCCAATGAACTACCAAAAAGAAAACGCCAGAAGTGGATGAGTGGCTCAAGCTGTAGACTGTTGGCCCTGAGTAAAAAGGCTCAGGGACAGCACCCAGGCTCTGAGTTCAAGGCCCAGTAATGACACAAAAAAGGAAAGAGAAAGAGAGGAGGGAAGGATGGAGGGAGAAAAGGAGAAAAGGAAGGAAGAATGGAACATGCAAGCCTTGGTTTGGAGTCCCTGGATCAAGGGAGCCAAACATTCATAATCACTGTGGGGACAGTTTCAGAGCCTAAAGCCTGTATGTAGGACCAAGCCACTGACCCTCAGCAACTTCATGACATCCAGGAGCTGTGTGGTCACCGACTGCAGAAGGAAACAGCCTTGGGTAGACCCTAGGGTTCAGGGTGTGTCACCAAATATCAGTGTCCCCTAGCCCACCGAGTTTATTTTCTAGTCATATAAAAAGAAATTATCCAAAGGATAGGGAGGTATAGGCTGAGGGAATGTCAAGAGGGGGGTTGCAAGGGATAAGCAAGAAGATGAAGAGGGAGGATGATCCCAGGTTAGGTGTGTCAGGCCATTGGAGCCCTGATCTCACCTAACAACTTAGACTATCAGTGATAGAGACTTTGACCCAGACACATGGCTGTTAAAAGTCCTGGCACTTTGGGTTCACCATTGACCAGCTGGCTGTCATTCACTGCTGGATGCCTGTGTGGTACATCCTTGGGGACTGGGACTTCTTCTGGCTCAATCTGAAGATGACACCCCCAGTGTTCATTCCTTGACAAGAGACAGAGGTAAGCCTGCCACTGGCACAGCACATCCAGAGAATGAGGGGAGAAGTCAGACCCGTGTTGCCCCAAGACTTCCTCTAGGGGACTGTAGGGCCCTGTGACTGCCATTCTCAGAGATAGAGGTGGGACCCTTTGCTGGCTCAATCTTTAGTCTAGATGACATATCTGGGATTCAGAGAGGACTGACTGAAGGTGGGGCAGGGCTGGGTAGAGGCTGGTAGGAAAACCAGAGGCACTGAGGTCTGAGCAGGGTTGTTTCATTGAGGATACTCACAACCCAGGAACATTCCTGGGATGGTTAGGCCTTTTCTCCTTCCCGAGAGAGAGGGACCTACAGCCCTCCAGTCTGCATCCCTTGACCAAGAAATCCTTTCAATCCCATATCTTGTGGCTGGATAACTAGACTACAACTGACTGCCCAGTGTCAAAGGATCTTGAGTCCTTGATGAGGTCACGGGATCCTCAGTATGAGATTGTACTTGAATGTCCTGACTTGGTGCTTGGTCAGTCCCATCTAAGACTGCCATAATCTAGGACATAGAATCTAGAGAATCAGAGCAAGATGGGGTCTATTCTGTGAGTCTTGAGTATTATGTGTGAGCTTTGAGCTCCCGTGTGCCCACCTGCTTCCCTTTCTTGGGTGGATCTATGCTAGAAAAAGTTTATAACTAGGGCCTGGGTCCCATCCCTTGTGTTATGCTCAAAGCTAGCACTCAGCCATTTGAGCCACAACTCCACTTCCAACTTGTTTGGGTGTTTAGTTAGAGATAAAAGTTCTCATGGACTTTGCTGAAAAGGGTGCATCCAAATGCAGTCCTCAGATCTCAGTCTCCTGAGGGGATAGAATGACAAGCTTGGAAAAGTATCTTTGGCCAGGTGCCAGTGTCTCATGGCTATCATCCTAAGTACTCAGGAGTGGAAATCTGAAGGTCACGGTTCAACTCAAAGCCAGCTTAGGCAGGAACGACCCTCATTTCAGTTAGGGGGGTGGGGTTCAGAGGAAAGACCTCAGACCTGACACCTCCCGGGGGACATTTGTTCTTGTGACAGAGCCAAGTCATTGCTGTGGATAAGGATGAATCCGCCATCAGACTGACCTGGAAAAATGCTCAAAGATGGGTAAGCTGTTGAAGTATCAAACCCACTCATGTCTGCTTCCCATTCCCAGCAAGGAGGTGCACTGTGGGTGGCACAGCCCTGGGCCAAAGAGATTATAAATGGATGGTGGCGGTCAGGAGCTTGTGGCTCCCACCCATCATCCTGGCAATTCAGGAGTCTGAGGTCTGATGGTCGTGACTCAAATCCAGCCCGGGCAAAAAAGTCCTTGAGATTCTTATCTCTCATAAACCACCTCTCCCCCCCCAAACCCACACAGAAAAAAGCCAGATGTGGTGGTGTAGCTCAAGTAGTAGAGCCTCAGCCTTCAACAAAAGAAGCTCAGGGATAACACCCACGCCCTGAATCCAAGCCTTAAGGCTCACACAATCATCATAAAATAAATGAACAGTGTACACCTTTTATCTGACTACCAAGAAAGATGGATTCAGTCGTCTAGCTGGCTGGTACTTCTAGCCAAAGGTAAGGGACTTCCCTTGATGTTCCCCTAAACCTCTCCTTCTCTCCATTATCTGTCCAGGCTTTGGTTGCAGGACAGAATTCGGATCATCCCCCAGGATATGACCTAAAATACACTTGCCCATCCACCTTCTTGGGGTCAGTATCCTGGATGCACACCCTGCTGGGAGGATGAGGCACCACAGAGATACGGGTAGGTATCTCTGACACTTACACACACACACACACACACACACACACACACACACACAAATACCCCTAGCCAACTCAGACTAGCCTTTTCCAAAGAAAATTTATCTCTTTGGATTAACTGACCTAGGAGAGGATTTTGATCCCCAGTAACTGATTATTTTAACTTGGGCTTGCTAGTTGACTGGAGATAAACAGGAGCAAAAAAAAGCATTTGGTGCCATTCACCTGGGGCTCAGGCTCATCCATGTCATACTGGCTACTCAGGAAGCTGACATCTGAGGATCACTATTTGAAGCCAGCCATAAGCTAAAAAGACCGTGAGACTCTACTCTCCATGGAACCACCAAAAAGTCAGAAATTGAGCTGTGGCTCAAGAGGTAGAGCACCAACCTTGAGCAATACAACTCAGAGATTCTGCTCCCAGATCCTCAGTTCAAGCCAACACAAAGAAATGGCCCTGTTTTATGACCACAAACTGCCTGGGCTTTGAGTACCCTCTCTTGGAGTGTGATAAAACACCTGTCCCTGGATGGTGTATCAGGGCCTTCAGAAATCCAGTAGTGGAACCCAGGCCTGCCCCTTTGTGCACTCTCAACACACACTGGCCAGAAGGCAGAGTGTGAAAAAGCCGGCAGCCTGCAGAGCAGAGAGGCTCCAGCTCTGCCAAGGTGATCAGAACGGGCTTCTTGGAGGCAGCACTTGAAAAGGGGGTCCTGCTTAAGAAGGAGGATCTGACAGGAAACACAGCGAGCAAAGGTGCTGCAGATGATGGACAGCATAGCAGAGCATGTTCATTTCCAGCCAGGGCTGCAGGTGAGAGACTCGGTACATTTGTGTGAGTCTTGGTATAGATGTGTGAGACTGTCCCGATACAGTTCTCCAAGGGACCTTGGTGACATGAGGATGGCTATGCCCTGAAGCTCTTAGTAGACCCATCCATGCTTTGTGTCTCCTTCTTTGACAGAGGGGACCTGGAAACTCTTCTGTCCCGAGCACCCCTGGACCCAGTTATCAGCAACCCTCCCAATGTCTCCCACCAGGACATGGAGCAGCTGGCCCCCGAAATCTGCAGGTATCTGTTGGGTGGGGTGGGGAGATAGAGGGCAGGCCCCAGAAATCCTAGTGGGTCTGATCTTCCCTGGACGACCAGTCCATCAGAGGAAGCAGATGGGAATTTAGAGATGGCTAGTGATGTGGAGGGGGCCCTTTAAAGCCTATGGCCCTACCCAAATTCTCAGCCTCCCTTTGCTGTTCATGAGGGAGGTAGAGGAGTGTCTAGGTAATAGCATCTAGAGGAGGACTAAGTGGAAATTCTGAAGGACGAGATACCATAAGCTGTGTGCCAGTGGCTCATGCCTGTCATCCCACGCCTATCATCCTGGCCACTCAGGAGGCTGAGATCCAGAGGATCTCATTTCCCAGCCCAGGCAGGAAAGTACCATGAGAGCCTCATCTCCAATCCAACTGGAAGTGGAGCTGTGGCTCAAGTGGTAGAGCACTGGCCTTGAGGAAAAAGAGACATCAGAGACGGTACCCAAGCCCTGAGTTCAAGCCCCTCAACCCAAAAGAAAGAAAGAGAGAGAGAGAGAGAGAGAGAGAGAGAGAGAGAGAGAGAGAGAGAGAGAGAGAGAGAGAGAGAGAAAGAAAGAAAGAAAGAGAGAGAGAAAGAAAGACAGAAAGAAAGAAAGAAAGAAAGAGAGAAAGAAAGAAAGAAAGAAAGAAAGAAAGAAAGAAAGAAAGAAAGAAAGAAAGAAAGAAAGAAAGAAAGAAAGAAAGAAAGAAAGAAAGAAAGAAGGTAAGAGATGGTGAAGTAGTAGGGGTGCTCTGGTTGGGAGAACAGGTGCTGGCCTCACTGTACAGACATTTCTAAGTACTCCCCAGGTTTGCCCCAGTGTGAAGCCATGCCTTACCAAGAACTCCAGAGGTCGTGGCCTGTGGCAGGCAGGGACTGGATGAATGGTAGCAGGTGTGGGATGGTAGAAGCTGATATCTGAGGATCGTGGTTCAAAGCCAACTTGGGCAGGGAAATCTGTGAGACTTTATCTCCAGTGAAACACCAGAAATTCAGAAGTGGCACTGTGGCTCCAGTGGTAGAGCACTCACCTTTAGATGAAGAGCTGAGGGACTGCACACAGGCCCAGAGTTCAAACCCCATGACCGACAAACAAAAGTAAGGTAGCTGAGATTTCTGCATAGTGGTGTGTACATTTTGGAAGTGCCAAGCTATGTTATGAGCCATTTCAGACTTGTGAGAGGCCCGGAGTTTTGTCTACAGTTGGTTTGAGGATAGTAATGCCATCTTCTTGTGGGTGGGGATGGTCAGGGTCCTCAGGGACTGCTGAGGCCTTGGGCTTCTTGTGTGCATGCGCGTGTTTGTGTGTCTTTGTGTGTGTGGGGGGGTTCCCTCATCTTCCTCTGTCCATTTCCTGAGCTGCCTCTTTCTGATCTCGGATAGTGCCCCTCCTCCACACTGATCTTCCCTTTAGCCCCCTATCAGGGTCAACAATGAGTCCTAAATTGCCAGAGGCCTGGATTCCAGCTTTTCTTTGGGGCTCAAGTCAGGCCTGTCCAAATCTTGGGGCACCTCCAGAGGATTCTGGGTCAACAAGGCCAGCTTGCATAAGTTCTCCCCTGCATAAGTTCTCTCCATCGGTGTGTAGGAAATGTCAACATATCTTGTTGCAGCAAAGTCTATCTTCCCACCTGAGCTTGGCCTCTCATGTCCTTCTAGACAATTCTGGATGCCCAGAATACAGATGCACACACTTTAAATTCTAAGTCCAGGAAACTGGGGGGATTAGAGACTAGTATGGCCAATACCTCAATGTTCTGGGACATTAGCCTTGACCTGGCTTTGCCCCCCTTGTTGTATGTTCACTTTTAATCCATTGCTGGCCCCACACCAGCCACTTATGGCAATGTTGTGAACTGGCAGGAATGGAAGTGAGATACAGGGTGACCAAAATCTGGATTTATGGCTTGATTGGACGTGGAGTGGGGGTAGAGAGTGTCTTAAAAAAATCTTAGAGCTGGAACTCAGGATCTAGGCAAAGTCTCTGAGCTTCCTTTGCTCAAAGCTGACAATCTACTACTTGAACCACAGCTCAACTTTCATTTTTTAGTAGTTTAGTGGAGAGAAGAGTCTCACGGATTTTACTGCCTGGGATGGCTTCAAGCTGCCATCCTAAGAGCTCAGTTTCCTAAGTAGCTAGGATTGCTGGTATGAGCCATTGGACCCTGCTAAGGAAATTTGTGTGTGTGTGTGTGTGTGTGTGTGTGTGTGTGTGTGTGTGTTGTGTGTGTGTGTGTGTGTGTGTGTGTGTGTGTGTGTGTGTGTGTGTGTGTGTGTGCGTGTTTGCATGTGTGCCTGTGATTGTGTGAGTTTGCAGGCTGGAACTCGGATCCTAGGTGGTATCCTTTAGCTGGTTTGCACAAGGTTGGTGCTCTACCACTTGAACTATAGTACACATCAGCTCTCTGCAGCTACTGACTGTGTGGAGAACAAAAAGCTCAAACATGATCTTATTTCTTTGACCTCAGGGGAGGGTATGATTCCTGTGAAGCCTGGAGGAGTAGGGGTGGGGTAGGAGGGGTAACTGTACGTGGGTGCTAGGCTGGGAGAGAGATCCTCTGTCTTTAGCCAAGAAGGACAGTGTGGGCAGGTGCTAATAGGTCATGCTCTCATATTCCTAGCTACTCAGAGATCTGATTAGCTGAGATCTGAGGATTGCCATTAAGAGGCAGCCCAGCTAGAAAGTGTGTGAGACTCTCCTCTCTCAATAACCACCCAAAAGCTGAAAGAAAAGCTGTGACTCAAGTGGTAGAGTGCTAGCTTTGAATGAAAAGAACTGAGGGACAGATCCCCGGCCCTGAGTTCAAGCCCTAATTCTAAGATGCGCCCACACACAGAAAGGTGATAATGATAAGCTGAGCCAGAACTGGGGGAAGTCCTGAGGCATACTAGTAGTAAATTCTTAAGCCAGTTCAAGTGTTTCTCCCTAAGTCCTTCTTGGGCTGAGGGGTCTGTGCCATGGCAGTAACTTCGATGGAACCTGCCCCTCCTTCCATGCATGGGGACACAGAGCCAAGGGAAACGACACTATGGATGCTCCTTTGTAGTAGGCCAACGATTTGCAGACCTTCATCTGACCCTGAGCACTGGTGAGGAAAGCAGGGCTCCGAACCCTGGGACTCCTGGGATAGCAACTGCTACAAGCAGCAGCCAGCTGGCTGTGGATTGGTGAGCCCACAATTCTTTCATGAGCCCAACTCAACACCCACTCGGGGTGTGCCTGACAGATTTTCACTCTTGTGATACCACATGAGCAGATGTTACCTGCCATGCCAGCTTGCAGCATTTGTACCTCCTTGCCCCAAACTCTGGTCTGAGAAGTTGATTTACTGCTCAGATCCACACTGGGCCCATGACAGATGCAAAGGAGCTGTGAAAAATAGACTTCCAGCCACAGGAAATGACTGGGGTACATGGTGAAAAGAAAAGCTAATCTTCCCCCCTGGGCCCCATTTTGGGACTCCACACTCTTTCATACCTGTGCCTCAAGTACAAACCATGACCCATCCTTGAATGTCCTGCCAAACTTGTCTGAAGCCACAGAACCTTCATTCCACACACACCACCTGCTCTATACCACACCGCAGGACCTTTGCCCATTCTGTACCTTCTGCCTGAGGCTCTCTGTCCTGTTCTAAGCCTTAGAACTCCTGTGGAATTTTGGCACTGGTTATATCACCTCCTGGAGCAAATCTTTCCTTCCTATCTCTCTCTAGAGGTAGAACTTGTGCAGGCTTACTGGCAAATGCTCTATCTTGGTGTGTGTGTGTGTGTGTGTGTGTGTGTGTGTGTGTGTGTGTGTGAGTGTGTGTGAGTTCTGGTGTCAACTTCTAGTGCATTGGGGTCCCTGGGTAAGGGTCACAAAATCACCAGGACACAAGGGATGCAGCGTGCAAAGAACAATTGCCACTGCATGCTGTGTTTTATTGTTA
This sequence comes from Dipodomys merriami, assembly GCF_024711535.1. Classification (NCBI taxonomy): domain Eukaryota; kingdom Metazoa; phylum Chordata; class Mammalia; order Rodentia; family Heteromyidae; genus Dipodomys; species Dipodomys merriami. The sequence goes on from NW_027203034.1 coordinate 107,233, forward strand.
GTGGGTATTTAAAGACAAGCAAGCATAATCTTTGATCAGAAGATTTGATCAGAAGCATTCACACAAAAAATTTCAACAGATACATTTTTACTTAACCTATGAGACAATGTCTAGGTATATTATTATCTAAACTATTTTAGAGCAAGCTAAAACCTCTTCTCCAATCTCAGGAAAATGCTTGACCAGTTGTTCATCTATGCTTAAGCAAACAGAAGAGCCACTTCCTCAGCTCCCAGGAGTGTGTGACATGTGTTTTGAGATAGGGAGAGAGAACATTTTCCCTCTCTAGCCCAGGAGTCTGTGACATGTGTTTTGAGATATGGAGAGAGAACATTTTCTCTCTCTAGCCTGGCATTCCAAGAGCTTTCCTAATCCCAAACACAATCCTCAGATAATCCTGAGGCTGGAGCCTGCATCATTCTTACCCCTCAACATAGACCCCGATTCTTCACATTCTGGGGTTTGAATTCATGGCCTGGACGCTATCCGTTACCTTTTCTGCTCAAGGTCAGCAGTCTACTACTTGAACCACAGCTCTACTTCTGGCTATTTGGGTGTTCAATTGGAGAAAAGCGTTTCATGTAGACTTTCCTGCTTGTAATTGTGATCCTCAGATCTCAACTTCCTGAATAGCTGAGATTACAGGGGTGAGCCACCAGCAGCTGCCCTCCACCTCTTACCTCGCACCTCGACCCTCCTGAGACCCATAAGAATATGTCTCACCAGGCTCACTTTTTTCTTATTTTGCCGGTCATCGGGCTTGAACTCAGGGTCTGGGTATGTTCCTTAGCTTCTTTTGCTCAAGGCTAGCCACAGTGCCACTTTTGGCTTTTTCTGTTTCTGTATTACTGAAGAATCAAACCCAGGGCTTCGTGCATGCTAGGTAACCACTCTATTGCTAATCCACATTCACAGCCCAAGGCTGACTTGTAACCGGAGTTATGAGGGTGGGATTTATTGGCTTACCCATTTTGGCATAGGAATCGCTGACTAATTCATATTTTTGCTGACATTTTGGACCAGTCTGTGACTCTGCAATGAGGAATGATGAATGAGTGAGAGCCACCAGGCCCTAGAGGTCTAGGCTCACATTCTACATAGGGATAGATAATATGGATCCAGAACCTTCAACCACTCCTACAGCCTAGGAACTCTGAGGGCTTGTCCCGGGTTGCCCAAGTTGGGTGGGCTGAGCATGGGCAACCTGCTGAATGCCCATCATCCATACATCATCCATACATACACAGAGACATGGAGTGATTGCCTCCTTTTGTGGGGGGCAGTTCTGTGTTTGTACCATGAGCCTAGGCCCTGTCTCTGAGCTCCTATTGCTCCAGGGTAGCACTCTGAAACTTGAGCCACAATTTCACTCATGGTTTTTTTTTTCCCCCGGTGATCTGTTGGAAATAAGAGTGTCACCGACTTTCTTGCCCTTGCTGAATTCAAAATGGCATTCTCTACATTCTCAGCCTCCTGAGGAGCTAAGATTTTAGGCAAGAGACATTGACACCTGGATTTCTTTTCTTCTTGTTGTTCTTTTTTTAATTGTGACAATCTGAAATCTTCACGGTGTCATTCCAATGGTTTGCATTCGAAGTAAACTACCCAGCCTTGGAGTTCGCATGCTAGGATTGCCACCCACAAATGGAGGGAGATCCTGACAAACTCATTCCTATTCGTGAGAATGCTAATGGAATGCTATAAAAGTAATAATTAAATTTGCAGTTGATTCATGATTCTATTTTATAATACCACACAAATATTATTGGATTTATATCTTCAATTTTAGCACCATGGTTTGATTCCCCTAATGGACAGATATTAACTAATTTTTCATGAATGCTTTTATAAGTATTCAATCATAATACTTCATAAAATGGTGGCATAATGTAATAACTAATAATTGGTAATAATATATAAATATCATTTAATCATTTAATATCCTCACATTCGCTCTCTCTATCTCTTTATATATATATATATATACACATACACATACACATACATATCTATCAATGTATATATTGGGCACTACTGTGCCTTGATCAAAGGTCCTCAGAATTTTCTGGCAGCTCAGTTTCCTGGAGGCTGGTGTGTTAAGACTGTGACCCCATTTATGGATTGGGCATTGTAGGCAGTGAGTTGAAATCCCAGCATGGCCAAAAATTTATTTGTGGAGTAAGAAGCCAATTTTGACACATTTTTTCCTTCTCTGTGAAAGTCCTAGTACGATGTATAAACTATATGCAAATATAATCTAGGTGATATGATGTAATAAATGAAGTGTTATATGTGTAATAATACTACATAAATAATGGTAATAAACATCATACACAGTAAACCCATGTATGTAAATAGACCTCATATACGAATAGTATTTTTTCCAGTGCTGAGGCTTGAATTCAGGCCCTAGGGAACTGGTCTGAATTTCTTGTCTTCAAGGACGGTGAGCTTCCACTTCACTCACAATGTCACAGATTTAACCATGTCCCAAGTTCAAATTCCAAGCCAGGGCCTTATTATTATTATGATTTTTTTTTTGGCCAAGCACAAGGATTGAACTTAGGTCTTGCCACCTCTGCCATAACCAACCCTGGGATTCTAGGACCCAAGTTCAATTATCGGGACTGGCAAAAAAAGAGGGAGAAGTATAAAACTGAGAAGTTCAAGAAGGTGATATTAATTTTTTTTCCTTTGTATTTTGACCATCTTGGGTCTAAATGACAAGGCCCAGAAAGTGCACATGACCTTGCCTTGCTGATGTTTGGTGGGCTATTAGGGAAGCCATAGCCAAAACCAGCAACTTTGGCCTGGAGGTTTAATCCCGGGACTGCCACTAATGAATGGTGGGAGGTTCTGAGAAACCCATTCTGATGATACATCCATACAAATGGAATGTTACTAAAGTAACAATTAAATTAGTAGTGTATTGTTTTCATATTATAAAATTTTACACAATTATACTACATTGAATAATTTTCAATTAATACTTTATTATGTATTCAATCATGATGATTAAAAATGGATGGAATAATTTAGTTGCCAATAATTAGTAGTAATATGGTATATGCAATTTCATAATACAGACATCTCTCTTAGTTTATACATATACACCTATCTACCAATCTACACATTTATCTGTTTATACACTGGAGCTCCGTGGTAGAATGCTCCTCTAGTACATGCAAATTCCTGGGTTCAATTCCTCGCTACCACATGCACAGAAAAATCTGGAAGTTGTGCTGTCGCTCAAGCAATAAGCACTAGATTTGAGCATAAAAGATTAGGGACTGTGTTTAGACCCTTACTTAAGACCCAAGACTGGCACCAAAAATAAAAAATAAAATATCACAAATATGTGCAAATATCACAGAGCAAGCTGGGAGTCAGGTGCTGACAGCTGCTATTTAATCTGACTTAGCCAGAGGTAAACTGCTGTAACCCAGCTCCATGGAAACAGATGCTGCTGGCTCACTCACCCCTATCATCCAAGATAGTCAAGGGCTGAGATCTGACACTGGTGGGTTTAAAACCCAGCCCTGGCAGGAAGTCTGCGAAACTCTGAGCTGTGTCTCAAAGTGTTAGAGCTCTAGCCTTGAGGTAAAGGTCTTAGGACAGTAGCCCCAAACTTTGAGTGCAATCCCCATGGCTAACTCCTCCCTAAAACAACCCCACCCCTTTAAGCCATTAGATGTGAACTTTGTGCAGTTTGTGACATGTTTCTGAAAAAATGGTGATACTGATTAAAACACCCTAATTCTAATGTCAGCTTGTGGGATACAGCTATGTGATGAGTCCTTCATGAGGTCTTGTGTGCTGAGTCTTTCACTTTAACGTGGTATCTGCTCATTCTTCAGAGAGATATCACTTCTCCAGAAAGCCTTCCCTGAAACACACACACACACACACACACACATGCACACACACACACACAACACACACACACACACACACAACACAACACAACACAGAGTGCATCACACGTTCATCCACCTGCTGGTTCTTGTAAAGCTCCACAAGTAAGATGATTGTGCACATGAGAAAGTTGAGGCTCAGATATGTCCCCATGTCAGGGCCAAAATTATGTATGTACTGAACTCTAATGAGTTGTCTCCTGCAGACAATTGTTTTGGTTTATTTTTCTTGGTCGTAAATGTTGAACTCAGGACACTGACCTTTCCCTGTTGGGTTCATGGCTAGTGCCTTATTACATGGAGTCAAGGACCCTAGGCATATATAGCTGAGGTCTGTCATCCTGCCTACTCAGGAAGCTGAGATCTGACAATCTGGGTTCAAACTATCCCGGACACAAAAGGTCCCATGAGACTATTACCTCCTACTCACCATTTAGCAATTTGAAATGGAAGCCAGGTGCCACAGAGTCACGTCTGTCATCCTAGCTGCTCAGGAGGCAGAGAGCTGAGGATCAGGGTCCAAACCAGCCTGGAGAGGAAATTCCTTGAGATGGTTATCTCTAGTGAACCACCAGAAAGCCTGAACGGTTGCTGTAGCTCAAGTGGTAGAGTGCTAGACTTGAGCTGACGTGCTCAGGGACAGCACCCAGGCCCAGACTTCAACTCCTCCAACTTACAAGCAAAGAAAGCAAGAAACCTGAAGTGGAGTGCTGAGAATGTGTCTTAGGGGTAGAGTGCTTTGCATATATGAAACACTGGGTTTGAATCCTAAGTACCACATCCCTAGAAAAAAATCCTGAAGTGTCTCTGTGGCTCAAGTGGGAAAGTGTTATCTTTGTACAAGAGAAACTCAGGTATAGTGCTCAGATCCTGAGTTCAATCTCTAGAACTGGTGTATGCACACACAGACACACACACACACACACACACACACACAAGAAGATACCAGAAGTAAAGCTGTGACACCAAATGGTAAAGCAAAGTGCTTCTGCTCTGAGCTCATGATCAGCACCCTGGCCCTATGTTCAACCGCAAACCTAGCCACCCAGGGCCCAACTAGGAGAGGTCAAAGGTTTCAAAACCTGATGAGGTTCACCAGCACTAGATGACCAGAAACATTGTGATATTACATATGTACTTAGATTTAGCAAGCTTCTGGAAACCGAGGGATGCATTGTTGCTGATAATGAATCATTTCATTAGGTTCAGCTCCCTAACTTTTCTGCCAGAAGGACTCTTGAATTAATTGTAGTAACCTGTTTCAACACTGGGACATAGTTTAACAAAGACAGGATAAGTGCAGGGAACTTGGCCTGCCACGGGAGGTGGCACAAATGAAGGCTTCCTGTCAAAACAAAGCACTGGGACAGAAAGAGCTTGGGTTACAAAGAGGCCTTTTCTCCTGGACTTCAGAGCCCACCCACATTCATCCTCACTAATTGCCCCCGGATGAATTGTCTGTTTCACAGCTGTACAGGAGTGAGGCTTTTTGTATGCCTGTTCCAACAATGAGGCACGCTTCCTCCAGCAGCCTGGGGTATGGAGAAACCCTCAGCTACACTGGGAACAGAGAGGAGAGCCTCTGAATATACACTGTCTTGATAGCACTCTGTGTGCTATGAAATCATTCTATTCAAAGCAAATTTCCTATCTTGGTGCCTTTCTTCATAGAGATTTGGGATGTTCACCAATGGAAATACATGCATACATACACAGACACATGGAGTTACTGGCTCTACTTTTGTATGGCAGATCATGAGGCTTGAACTGTTAGCCTAGAAATTTTCCTTGAGCTGATTTTGCTCAAGGAATCATTTTATTGTGTCTTAAACCATGATTACCCTAGGATAGGGTGCAGCTTTTACACCCAAAGATGATCCAGGGATCCTAGGGCCTGAGTTCAACTCCAAGCACTGGCAAAAAAACATCAAACCAACACAAACGGAGAAGGAAAAAAACACGGAAGTTTTACACAACCGTTTTACCTTTGTTTCCTTTGCACTTGACCATCCTGGGTCTCAGTGACTCAGCTTGAAAATTGAAAATTGATAGTGATCTTGCATGGCTGAAGGCTGGTGGGCTGTCAGTGAAGCCTGAGCCCAACCCACACACCTACGCCCTGAGTTGGATCCTACGACTGGCACCTACACATTGCTGAAGATCCTAGGACACTCATTCCTATGTATAGGAACACTAATAGAATGTTTGAAATGTACTAATTGAATTACTAATTAGCTAGTCATTCTAGTATAAGATTGTATGCAATAAATACAAGCCATTGGTTAATTTAATACTTTATTAAGTCTTCTACTGTGATTAATTAATGGAGGCATAATTTTCGACCGAATAATTGGTAGTAATAGAACATAAAAAAATAAGATAGAGACATCACTCTTTATGTATAGTTATATACTAGAATCTATATAAATACCCATATATATTTATAGATGTATATACATATGTAAATACACACACACACTTCAATCTACACATCTAGGTGTTTATATATTGCCCACTCCTAAGGCTTGATCTCCGGTCCTCAAATTAGCCCAACAATTTCACCTGTATCAAACTGGGGGGCTAACATTGACCATTCATGAAATGGGCCTTCTAGGCCCTGAATTCAAATCATACAACTGCCAAAAACTTAATCCTGGTGGAAGAAGCCAATTGTCTAACTTATTTTTCTTATTGGTGAAAATCCTGGGTCTCAGGAATGATATATAATACACAGGCAAATCTATATCCTATGTAATATGATGTAAAAATTATTATTATATGTGTAATCATACTCATTAAAATACATAATAAATAAAACACAAAATAAAATGAATAACTATACTAACTGCAATATGCAGTAAACATGTGTATGTAAATATAAACCATGGATTTAAAATGTATATGAGTGCTAGGACTTGAATTCAGGCCCTGGGAACATGCCTGACTTTCTTGTCTTCCAGCATAGTGATCTTCCCCTTCCCCCACTATGCTGCAGATTTACCCAGACCCTGAGTTCAAATCCCAGTTCTAACAGAAAAAAATGGCATGAATTCCAAGCCAAGAGCCTCAAAAATTTTTAAACATTTTTAATGTATGTATATATGTATGTATGTATGTATATATGTATGTATGTATGTATATATGTATGTAAATATTTTGATTTTGTCAAGAACAGGGCTTGAACTCAGGGCATGGCAACACTGCCTCAGCTTCTTTCACTCTAGGCTAGGGTGTAGCCACTGGACCCACAGCCGAACCTGGATCCTGGGCCACAAAGGCTGACAGGAAAAAATAAAATAAAATGACACAGAAAAAAAAAAGGCAATTTGCAGTTAGGTGCAGGTTTTACATTTGTTTATTTGCAAGGTGACCTTCCTGGGTTTGAATGACATGGCTGAAAAGTGTTGCTAACCTGGCATTGCTGAAGGCTGGCGGGCTTCCAGGGAAGCCACAGGCCAACATGGCAACATAGGCCCTGGGTTTGAAGCCAGGTCCTGACCCCTACCAATAGAGGGAGATCCTAAGGGTCTCATTCCTATTCATAGGAATATCATTGAAATTTTGTGAATGTCAAGGTTGAATTAGTTGTTACTGAATGATACTAATATAAAATTAGAGTGATTTTAGGAGGCTGATGGATTTTAATTAATATTTTGACATATTAAAAGAATACTATTAATTACATGGACATAATAATTCCAGGACAGTGATTGATGTAATTAATAATTCATTAAGGATGAAAACAATATTAATTACACGGAGGCATAATAAATACCTAAGATTTGGCAGGAATGTAGCATGTATCACTGAATATTGTATAGACATCTCTGGCACTCTATAAAGTTCTATAATTATTTGTGTACTACCATCTGCATGTCAATCTGTTCTTATTTTGCCAACCCCTGGGGCTTGACTTCAGTTGCTGGGAACTACTTGTCAGCTCAGTGTGCACCAGTCTGGCATGCTGACAATCACCCATTCATGCATTGAGCCTTGTAGGCTGTGAGTCCAGATGCCAGCACTCATAAAAATTGAATCGTGGAGTAAGAAGCCCATGGTGACACATATTCCTTTCTTGTGAAAGTCCTGGGTGTCAGGTGTGAAGTTTCATACATAGGCAAATCTATATCCTCTGTAATGAATGTAATAAATATTCCATGTGTAATAACAGTCAATAAAATTAATGGTAAACAGATGAATAAAACAAAAATTAAATGAATAACTGCACTAAGCACAATATGGAGTCAACATATGGGGCTCGATCTCAAGGCCTAGGAACTGTCTAGGAATTGAATTGGCTAGAGGCTGCTGCACTGAAAATGACCCATTCATGAAATTCTAGGACCTGAGTTTAGATCCCAGCACTGCCAAAAATGTAATCTTGGAGTGAGAAGCTGAGCATGACAGTGTTCTTTCTCTTTGAAATTG